>NC_049914.1:10254786-10484246 GCF_001411555.2 Juglans regia
CAGTTTGTTTTTTTTTTATCAGTAAAAGAAAGATATTATTTATATGAATAAAATAGACATAGTCCTTTTACACAGGAAGTATACATAAGAACTCCTAACTACATTCTAAAGACGGTAAAATGAAGACAAGAATTCCTGAATATTATCCCCATGTAATACAATAGTGGAAAACCAACACATTAGAGTATGGAGAAAAAAATTCTTCAACTCGATCATTGAGCGTTCCTTATCTTCAAAACAACGTGCATTCCTTTCCGTCCAAATACACAACGGAATCATCTTCCATACCGCTACCACTTGATGACTGCCTTGCATGTTTGGCCAACTACCCAACAAATCCACCACCCTCATAGGCATAACTCAAACAACATCAACCCTTAGAATGATTTCATTCCACAACTCCCTTGTTAACTCACAGTATAATAATAGATGGTCCATAGATTCTCCATTCTTTTTGCACATGTAACACCAATCCAACACTACGCAACCTCTCTTTCTCAAATTTTCTGTGGTCAATATCTTCCCAAGAGCAGCACTCCATACAAAAAAAACTACTTTCGAAGGCACACGAGACCTCCAGATACTCTTCCAAGGAAACGGAATACTACCAAGTTGTGTTGTTAAGATGTTGTAATACGCCTTCACTGTACATATATTGTGGTTATTAAGCCACCACTTCAAACTATCTCGTTGTGCCGTAGGAGTCTCCATCGAATATAATAAGCTGAAAAATTCTGATACTATAGGTAATTCCCAATCATGGAAATCCCTAATAAAAAGAACATTCCAGTGCTGCACACCATGAGAGTATACCCGCACATCTGCCACTGAAGCTTCCCTGTTAACCACAATACGGTATAAGGCTGGAAAAGCCCTTTCCAATGCATAATCTCCACACCACACATCTCTCCAAAATCTGATACAAGCACCCTCACCAACTGCAAAGCGTATTTGATTTACAAAACATGGATATCCCTTCGTTATGTACTTCCATAAACCCACACCATACTTCCCTCTCACTTCCTTAGAGCACCAATCACCCCAATCGACCCCATATCTAGTATCAATAGTTTCCTTCCACAATGATCCCCTCTCTAGGTGATATCTCCAAAGCCATTTTCCCAATAAAGCTTTATTAAAACTTCTCAGGTTACACACTCTCAACCCCCCATTCACAACTGAGGCACATACAGTTTTCCATCTAACAAGATGGAACTTCTCCTCCTCCCCCATGCCTCCTCATAAAAATGCCCTGAAGAGTTTTTCCATTTTGTTCACCACCCCTACAGGCATAGGAAATAAAGATAGAAAATATGTAGGGAGGTTAGTGAGTGTACTCTTGATAAGGGTGAGGCGACCCCCTTTTGATAGATACACCCGTTTCCAACCAGCCAGCCAGCCTTTTTTCTATCTTCTCCACTACTCCATCCCATATAGCTCTATTCTTGAAAGTTGCTCCCAGTGGGAGGCCCAGATATTGTCAAATTGGTCTGAATCCCCTTTCCATAGGATTTGCTTTCATTATAGAGAAAATATTTACATATTGATTGCCAGAATTCTAGCGCCTAAAAAACTATACAAGGTAAGTATTTCCAATCTTATTTACAGGCTAATTATTTGCTAAATACAATCTAGATATGAAGGAAAAACATTTCTAAAATAGTACAAATCAAATCCCGTAACATCCCCCCTCAAATTGATGCTGGTAGATCAAGAAGCATCAATTTTTCAACCAAGAACTGATGCCGGTGCCGAGAAAGAGCTTTGGTGAATATATCTGCATTTTGATGTTCAGTTGAAATGTGAGGAAGAGTAATCACATGTTTGTCAAAGGATTCACGTATGGAATGACAATCGACTTCGATATGTTTCGTACGCTCATGGAAGACAGGATTAGCCGCAATCTGAATAGCACTAGTATTATCGGCATGAAGAGGAGTAGAATGAAGCTGAGGGAAACCAAGTTCACCCAATAACCTACGAAGCCATGTGATCTCCGAGCATGCAGAAGACATAGCACGATACTCAAACTCAGTGGAGGACTTGGAAACTCTGTCTTGTTTCTTACTCTTCCAAGAAATGAGTGCATTGCCTAAAAACATGCACTAGCCAGTAACAGAGCGACGAGTATCCACACATCCGGCTCAATCAGCATCACTATACCCCACCAACTGTAAAGAAGATTCCTTAGGAAAGAACAAACTGCGTGTAGAGGTACCCTTTAGATATCATATAATGCGGTGGACAGCGGCTAAGTGAAGATGTCGAGGGGCCTGCATAAATTGATTGACCTGTTGCACAACAAAAGAAGTGTCAGGACGAGTAATCGTCAAATAGTTCAAACTCCCAACGAGTTGTCGATACAAGGATGGATCTGATAAGCTCGCCTTCCTCTTGACGAAACTTAAGATTTACCTCCAAGGGAATAAGAACGGAATTACCCGATTGGAAACCAGCCAATGAAATCACTTCCTATGTGTATTTGTGCTGGTGTAATAATGTACCAGTTGAAGTAATCTGCACCTCAAGACCAAGAAAGTATTGTAGGGGACCAAGATCTTTCATGTGAAAAGAAGACTTGAGATGCTATTGTAATTGCTTAATTAACTCAGTATCAAAGCCAGTAATCACAATGTCGTCAACATATACTAGAAGCAAGACAATTCCTGCAGAAGTCTTGCGAAGAAATAGAGAGGAATCAAACTGACTCTGAGTAAAGTGAAAAGCAAGTAGAGTAGAGCGAAATTTATCAAACCATGCACGTGGAGCCTATTTCAGTCCATACAAGGATCAATGTAGCTGACAAACCTCTGAGGAAGGTGTAGCAAACATGCCGGGAGGTGGAGACATAGATTTCTTCTTTCAAATCTCCATGTAGAAAAGCATTCTTCACGTCCATCTACCGGAGAGACCACCCCTGCGATGCAGCAATGACCAAGATAGTCTCTGTACAGTAGTCATTTTGGCAACATGGGCAAATGTCTCTTTATAATCAATATCATACTCCTGCCAGTTCCCAAGTTCCACGAGACGGGCCTTATAACTGTCCAGTGAGCCATCAGACCGAAACTTGACTGAGTATACCCATTTACAACCAATAGATTTGACACCAGAGGGACAAGTCATAAGATCCCAAGTGTGATTGTCTTGAAGAGCTTGGATTTCTTATTGCATGGCCTACTGCCAACATGCTTGGGTGGCTGCTTGAGTATAAAAGTGAGGAACAGAAACAGTGTCGAGAGTGGCAATAAGCGAGGTATGAGGAAAACCATAATTATCTGGTGGATGTATAACCCGAGTGGAGCACCGAGGTATAGGAACCGCAGAATCAGATGACGAAGCAATGTCTGGAAGAGGCGTTGAAGGAGGACGTCTATGATACACCAAACCTTGTTTAAATCGCTCAATAGAAGAAGACACATCATCAAAAGCTGGTAGAAGAGTAATAGGAAAATCATAAATAATCTGAGACTGAAAAAAATATTGATTTTTGAAGAAAATCACATTCCGGGAGATTTGGAATTTGTTTGCATGAGCATCATAACAAACAAATCCTTTCTGAGTAGGGTTATATCCCATAAAAGCACACGTGACAGACTGGGCAGCAAGTTTGTGACGATCAACAGGTGGCAGATAAACAAAACAAACACATCCAAAAGTATGAAAGGATTGATACTCAGGAGATATGCCAAATAATCGAAAATATGGAGAATCATAATTTAGAGTGACAGTAGGTAAACGATTGATCAAATAAATAGCAGTCGATAAAGCTTCTACCCAAAACTTAGAAGGTACAGAAGAATCAATCAATAAAGTATGAACAACATCTAAGAGATGACGATTCTTACGCTCAGCGACTCCATTTTGTTGAGGGGTATAAGGAAAAGAACGCTGGGAAACGATTCCTTTTTGCTGAATATAAGTCTGAAAGGAATGAGACATATATTCCCCCCGGAGTCGGAGCGTAAGATTTTGATACAAGTACTGAATTGTGTCTCGACAAACACAACAAATTTTTGAAAAATGGAAAACACATCAGCTTTAGAACGGAGAAAATAAATCCAAGTAAATCGACTATAATCATCAATAAATGTCACAAAATAACGATATTGACCATGAGAAATAATAAGACTAATACCCCAAACATCAGTATGCACAATCTCAAAGTAATGAGAAGCACGACTACCATGCGTAGGAAAAGGTAAAGTTTTACTTTTACTAAGACGACAAGTAGCACAATCAAAAGATACAGGAGAAGAAGAAAATAAATCTTTATTGCCCAAAAAACTGTTTCAAAAGATGAGTCAAGACAACAGAATTAGGATGACCCAATTTCTTATGCTAGACTTCATTATTATTGGCAGTAGCCGTACAAGCAAAAGAAACAACATTAGGAATAGAAAAATGTAAAAGAAATAGACGTCCCACTTTAGGCCCTTTCGCAATAACCGTCCCTGACACCTGATCCTGCATAAGACAACCACCATGAGAGAAGTGAACATCACAGTTATTATCCACCAATTGTCCAACAGAAATCAAATTGGTAGATAATCTAGGAGAGAGAAAAACATTTCGAAATGAAGAGCCCAAAGTACCAACAACAGTAATAGGAAGTGTACTACCATCAGCAATCTGAATAGTCTGCGTGCCTCCATACTTACGAACACCATGGAGACCCGTCGTACTACCAGTCATATGATTTGATGCACCCGAATCAACAATCCAAGAAGAAATGGAGTTAGGATCCGTACCTTGCAGGCCTAAAGCCGTAAAAGCAGACAAAATCATCTGTTGGACCATGGCAGGTGTGAGAATAGATGAATCAGAGCTTACAATGGAGGGCACAGAAGAAGACGAGGGCTGAACAGCAGCTTGAAAAGCTTGGGATTGGCGATTCTGAGGTCGCACTCGACAGTCTTTGATGATATGGCCCTCCTTGCAGTAGTTACAAACTTTCTTCGGACAGTTGCGAGCAATATGACCGAACTCCTTGCAACTGAAACACTGCAACTTGTTCCTTCCTCTCCCTTGAGCTGCATAGGCTACATTCACAGCCTTAGAAAAGACCTCAGAAGTCATACCCATCTGAGTGGATAACCGCTGTTCTTCACGCAATAAATCTCCCAAGCAAATATCCAAGGAAGGAACCGAATTACGGTTGAATAAACCGGCTCGAACAGGCTCAAATTCAGGTCGAAGCTTCATCAAAAATTGATCGCATTGACTCTCAGCATGAACCGCGTGAAGAGTCGCAAGTGCCGCAGTGGGAACCTTAGCATGAACAATAGTAGAATACTCGCTCCAAAGATTAATAAAATCAGAATAAAATTGCTCAATGGTCAAATTACCTTGGGTGTAATTGCTAATTTCCAACTCTAATTGGACTTTTCGAGCACTGTGGTCTTGGTGATAAATACGATGCAAGTAGTCCCACATAGCTTGAGCTGTAGTAAAACAGCGAAGATTGGTGACAAGATGGGGCTCAATAGTCCCCAATAGATAGGAGATCACCTTAGCATCCTTGACCTCCCATTGAGCAAATTCCTTTTCATCAATGGGAACTCGAACAAAGCTATCAATATGATTGGATAATTCTCTCCCTTTCAAGAACATTTTAAATTGAAATGCCCATGTAGAAAAATTCTTTACAGTAAATCGTACTATAGTATTTTCAATAGACATGATGAAAGCCTACTAAAAAGATCAGCCCAAGCAGTTAAAAAAAATAATAGCAAGCCCAAATCAATTCAGTTCCAATTTCGAATGAAAAAGAGGCCCAAGCATGCAAGACAAATAAGAGAAAAGCCCACGGGCAGAGTACGTAGGTCCACGAAAGAGTAAAAGAAAAGGTAAACAGCCCAGCACAAAGACTTGGCAGACTGATACCTGCCCATCACCCAGCACAGATGGCAACAGACGTAGCCGATCACCTCGCCACCACCATAGAGAGAGCCAACGTGCCCGCAACGACCCAGCCACCACAAAGCGATCACCGAGAGAGAAAAGACAACCCAAAACCAGAACAACAGCCACCAAGAGAAGGTTGAACACCACTCAACCACCATAGAAAACGTCGAACACCACCACAGAGGAGGTCAACTGCCACAGAACAGTAAACCCACCCCACAACGTGGTTCACACAGAAAGGATCGACACACAGAGCAAGATGGAACTTGCCAAAACAGAGGAAAAAAAAAATTCTTCCCGTCGCATATGAAGGATTAAGACCACAGAGATGAATATCAGAGTAGGGGCTCTGGTACCATGTCAAATTGGTCTGAATCCCCTTTCCATAGGGTTTGCTTTCATTATATAGAAAAGATTTACATATTGATTGCCAGAATTCTAGCGCCTAAAAAACTATACAAGGTAAGTATTTCCAATCTTATTTATAGGCTAATTATCTGCTAAATACAATCTAGATATGAAGGAAAAACATTCCTAAAATAGTACAAATCAAATCCCGTCACAGATATTTCATTGGGAGTGAGGACACCTTACAATCCAAAAGACTTGCTAAACTTAGGATATTAGAGACCTCACCTACATGAACCATCTCAGACTTGTCCAGATTCACTTTTAACCCTAACACTGCTTCAAAGCAAAGTAGCATAGCTCGTAAAGTTTGGATCTGACTACCAGTCGCTTCACAAAATACTAACGTGTCATCTGCAAAAAGATGTGAAATGATAATGGAACCACATTGCCAACCTGAAATCCCGATAAGAAACCTCCCTCAACAATAGCCTGCACCATCCTACTTAAAACCTCCATAACTATAACAAATAGAAGAGGAGATAGAGGATCTCCCTGCCACAATCCCCGCAAGCTATCAAAAAAATCAGCAGGTGTGCCATTAACCAGAACCGAGTGGTTGAAATACAATGACGCATCCATGCAATCCACTTATCTCCAAAACCAGTTCTCTCAAGCAAATATAAGAGAAAATCCCAATTCACATGATCATATGCCTTCTCCATGTCAAGCTTGCATAGAACACCTAAACCTTCCTCCCGTAATCTGTAGTCCAAGCACTCATTTGCAATGAGTACTAAATCAAGAATTTGTCTCCCTCGAATAAAGGCGTTCTGGGACTTGGAGATAATATGTTCCAACACCGAGCTAAGCCGGTTAGCAAGCACCTTCGAAATAATCTTGTAGACGCTACTAACCAGACTTATAGGCGGAAAGTCTTCAATAGATGATGCCCTATGTTTCTTGGGAATGAGAGCAATAAAGGTTGCATTCAGTACTTTTCAAACTTTTGGAAAGAATGAAATTCATTGAAAACGTACAAAACATCACCTTTTACTATGTCCTAGCAGGTTTGAAAGAAACCCATCGTAAACCCATCCGGTCCCGGCATTTTATCCTTAGCCATGCCCGAAATGACTTTATAAATCTCTTCTTCACCAAAAGGTCTCTCCAACACACTTACACTTTGCGGGTCAATTGCCTTAAAATGCAAAGCATCAAGCTTTGGCCTCCAAGGAACCGTTTCTGAAAGAAGGGTCTCATAGTACTGAACTATATGGTTTTCTAGCTCGGGTGGAGAAGATAGTACCTGAGAACCTGATTTAGGAGACTCAATAGCATTGTTACGCCTATGTGAATTGGTCACTTTGTGAAAAAATTTTGTACATCTATCACCTTCTTTCACTCAAAGAGCCCTGGATTTTTGACGCCATGAAGTCTCTTCTGACAACAAAACCCTCTCCAGATTTGCCATAACCATGCCCTTCCTCAATACCACATCTTCCGAATTATCTCCCAAGAACTCTCTCTCTCTTCTAAGTCTTGCAGTTCCTCCATCAGTATACCCTTCTAATTGTCGATGTGACCAAACACCTCCAAATTCCACTTCCTCAAGTCTTGTTTAAGAGCCTTCAATTTGCCTACAAGAATGTAACTAGGGGTACCAATATACTGATACGAAGACCACCAAGCACGTACCATCCTACAAACCCATCCGCTGTAATCTACATATTTTCAAACTTAAAATATCTGCGCCCCCTGTGAATACCCCCACAATCCAAAAGGATAGGAAAATGATCTGAACTGACTCGAGCTAGCCATTTCTGACTTACTTTCGAATATTTAGCTTCTCACGAAGGAGATACCAGGAATCTATCCAATCTCGACCAAACCCATCGATTTGACCAAGTGTACTCTCCCCCTTCCAAAGGGAGATCCATGAGATCTAGATAAAAAATGAACTCATTGAATTCCTCCATAGCCATAGAATGTCGACAATGCCCTAATCGCTCACTAGGAAAGCAAATAGTGTTAAAATCACCCCCCATGCACCATGGCACATCCCATAAGGAGTATATACGTGCCAACTCCTCCCACAACCCTCTCCTAACCCTATCCACGTTAGGACCATAAGAGCTTGCAAATGCCCATTCCCATCCATCCACCACATTTTTAAATAGAGTCGCAACCGAAAACTCTCCAATACACTCCTCAATCAACTAAACCATTCTTTTATCCCACATAAGTAACACTCCACCTGAGGCTCCCACTGAGGCCAAATAAGTCCAACCCACATAAGGGCACCCCCATAAACTTCTCACAATTTTTCTATCAATGTATCGCAACTTTGTTTCTTGCAAACACACTACATCCCCCTTCCACAACCGCAATAACGATTTAATACTACCGCGTTTATTGCGATCATTGAGCCCCCGAACATTCCATGATAGTATCTTAGGCTTCATAATAAAACTATGTTGCCCCTCCCTCTCGATCTATCTCTTCCACCACTTCCTTCTTTCACATCATAGTTAACGGAGCAAGTTAACGTTTTAAGTTCCCTATCGCATTTTGAAGCTGACTTCGAATGGCTATCCTCAAGAGCTACAAGGATAGCCTTAAACTGTTCTTCATAGCCTCCAAACGAAATCCCAATGACAACTTGAATCTCTTCTACTTTCTTGAAAACCCACTTTGATGAAACGCTCCCATAATTAGAATTGGGAGGAAGTGTACACAAAGGAGTTAGACTGGCCCCCTTCTCATCTGCAAGAGTAAAAACAGCCAACTCCGAGCCACACATTGAATATGGTTCCCCACTGGTAGGGATAGACAAATTTAACTTTACAGCCCCATCCCCAACCTTATTCTCTTCAAAAGAGACCATCTTTAGTGATAGAGGGTCTATCGGAAACCCCAGTATAGGGATAGACACAACTGACTGCATAGGGCTCACCAATGTGCCTTCCATCCCCCCACATGGCAAATACTGTGTATTTCCCAAAAACAACCCACGACTCGGCGACGGGAGCTCACCCAAAAACCCTTCTTCTACCAGCGAGAGTAACCCAGAAGCTTCATTTGGCCCTTCGACCACAACGCACGGCTGAGTCTATGCACTCCCCGACAGCAACCCACCTTGCGATGACGGAGGATCAACCCTCACGTTCTCCACGGCAACAAATTCCTTTGCGATCTCGCCATCCTCCAAAACTCTCCGCCTTAAAGACTCTACTGGCACACCGTCGAGCTCGACCGCGACCGGCGGTTCTTTCTGTGCCGGTGGGAAGACCAGTGCGGCGCGACGCTTATCGACGCCATTAGAGGCTGGCTCGGCACCTAGGTCGATATTTCGGTCTCCAGCTGCTTAGCCCTCTAGGTTTTATTTTTTTGGGCCTACGGCTTGGCCTAGAGCCAAGCCCATATTAGCCGACGAGCCTTTACCAAGACCAGGCACAGGTTTCTCAAAGCCCACAAACGGGCCCAACTCTATCCCCGAATCACGGCCCAAGCCATTATCTTTACTAACACCCGAAACACAGCCCATACCCAACCTCAACACTGCTTTTCCCTTAACGCAGCGTTTTAACCAATCTATTTCCTCTAATAAATTCCCAACTTTTTTCTCCATCTCCCCCAGCATCCTTCAAATGTTTTCCTGATTTGGGCCCAACAGTACACTGCCATGCATGATCTCTGCAGTTCCCACGCCTGTCAGCCAGCACTCTCGGCTCGAGCCTGGCCCTTATGTGTTTGGAGCACTTGACTGTACGACTGAGCCCCAACTGCCGTCCACGAAGGAGCACCACCACCACTCGTAAACATCTTCGGGTTCCCATCTTGAACCATACCACCTCTGCTTCTCACACTCGAAACAGAGGAAGGAGGACTGAGCTCCTTCAGAGTAACTCCAAAGTTCCTCCACCCCTCTCCCTTCCTTCCTTCCGGCACCAATAGCATACCTCTTCTCTTTTCATGCCCAAATTCCGAAATGAAGATAAAACAGCTATTGTTGTTACAACCTCTCCTCACCATTAAAACATTATTTCCCTTTCTACGAGTTCTCAGGAACTCTACAGGCCCAAAGTAGCTGCACATTCCCTAACCATTGAACCCAACCATCCCAGGGCTTCATGGTCCAAAGAAATGTATTTCACCATACGACAGCTGCTCTCAGTGATTCTCCACCACTTATCTTTCTCCTTTCTGAACTCCAAAACTTTCTGATCAATAACCACCTCTCTACACAACCCCATCCTAGCCAACCAACACAATAACTCAAACTGGACTAATACCCTAATCACCACAATGCGATGTTGCCATTAACGCAGCACTACCAACAGCAAGCAGAAAAAAAAGCAAAGAAAGAAGAAATGTATGGAGAGAACTTTTTAAGAGAGAAAATGTAACTCTATTATACACTACCAAGATAACAAGATTTAGTAGGTGAATGTATGCTGAGCATAAGAACATAAATATTGTCAGTTACAGTTTGTTTGGACGCATCATCATAGTTTGGAAACTAGAGCCCGATTGATATACATTTTCTTCATGCCAAAACCCCTGGCTTTTCTAGGTAAGCAGATTGTATCCCATGCTTAGTGGTATAGTGCCATTTCCCCTCATAAGTTTTTTAACAGCCAATCTGGAAATGACCTTCGCTTCCCCACTTGTGATCTTCTTTTGAACTCTGCTTTTATTTCTTCAAACACCAGCTTTCGGGATCTGTGCATGAAGACCGGGAGTGCTGGATATCAAATTAGAACTTGTATAATTTTTAGTGGGCCAAGACATTTTAGAATTTAAATCCTGTGAAACCTAAAATGAATTTGACCCACTGAGACAGCCCCAGGGGGTCTTATGTGCTGGGCTAGGTTGTAGGTGCTAATTACCAACCATGCTGTTAACTGATGGTTTTTAACCTTAGTAGTCTTACTTGAAACATTCTCTGTTATTGGGTTCTGTAAATGTCTTTCCCATAACCGTGTATAAATTTTCCAGGAGAAAGTAGATGATTCAGCATACAAGATCTTAACAGATTACCAAACTGCAACGGTGACACTTTTAGCACTAATATCGGCTGCTACTGGCAATGTGAGTAAATGTGCATTTCGCTCATTAGATTCTTGATTTTAGTAGATCTGCATTGTTACAACTAAACCATAAAGTCGGGCTTGATAAACTTATTCTCTTGGTCGTGCTTTAAAATAGATCCCCACGGTTAGGACCTAAAGAGATATTCATTAAGTAGATTTATTATTAACGTGATAAACTATGTTTTCTGTACTGATAATATATTAGGCTTCAGACATATTTTTCTTATTTGAGAGCAGTTAAGATCCTAAAATGTTTATTTTAGGTTTTGGTCTCTTGCTAATCAACTTCGGCGTTTGTTAGGAAGAAGATGACTGTTCATCTGATAGAATTTTGACTAAAAGGGAACTCCTGGAGAACCAAATGCCAGCATTGAAAGGCCTGGTTTTGAGCTCCTAACAATCCTGACTCGTCATGAAGTCAATTTTCTAAAGGCCAACATGAAGTCTCTCTCTCTCTCTCTCTCTCTCTCTCTCTCTCTCTCTCTCTCTCTCTCTCTCTCTCTCTATATATATATATATATATATATCTGAAGCATTTATAGGGATTTCTGCGAAACTATAAATTATAATTTGGATTTAGTTTCATTGTTGTTGGGCCTACGTCTTTTATATTGCTCTATATGGTATTTCTATTGAGCTATCAATCCATAAGAATCAATATATTTCTCATGGAAATATAGGTGTATCTTCGAAATTTTGTGGTAAGGAAATTTTTGGGTACTCAGTAAAGGCATCCAATCAGCAAGATAATTACGTGTTAATAACGTGTTCAAGGAGGGTACGGTTCAGATGCGAGTAACTTCAATGACTGCACTCAATATGCACTCGACCCACATGCTACCACACAGGCATTATTTGAAGTGATTTTATCATTTATCAACTTTATTTTTAAGTTTTTCCTTTTCTTGAAATAAGTTGGAAGTTCAAATATGCTGCAAAAAAATACCACACCCACACATAGGGGTGGCAATATGTGATACGATCCATTAATTTAACACGAACACGACACGATAAAAGCGGGTTAGGGTTTAGTCTTAACTGGTTCGCGTCAAAATTGGTTGACTCGTTAATACACGATTGCTTCCGTTATCAATCCGTTTTGAACCATTATGACCCGTTAAGAAAGTTAAAGTTACAATTATATCTTTATACCTAAAAATAAAATTGTTAAGATTTTAATTTCGATATTTTTATTGTTTGAATTGTAATTTTGAACTTGTAGTTAGTTTTATATTTTTTTTTTTATAGATTTTGTGATTTTAATAGTTATATAAAATTATACTAAACTTAACTAGGTCAAACAGATTAATTTTGGATTTGTTCAATCCATTTATATAAACGGATTAAAATGGGTTAATACGACCCGTTATGTTAACGGGTTGTGTTAGGGTTTGAAATTTTGACACGATAAGCGGATTAGATTAGGGTTAACCTATATAATATAATATACATGTCTTGACACAATACGAACACGATCTATTAACACGATTTGACACCCCTACCCACACATGATTGACTGTTCAACCAACTCCAATTGTCACACTCCACTGACCCAACCAATTTTCACGTCTTACTCCTATTAAATGTAAAACAAGAACAAGCTATTGAATAAGGATGAAATACTTCATAAATTCAAGTCTGTTGTAGATACAAAAGGGCATTTGAAGAGCCCAGATCTCCAAAGAAAAATACTCAAAATGATTATCGGATTCCGGGTAGTTCCTTTTGACCACCCCACTTCCCCCCACCCAAGGATCTAGTAACTAACTTTAAAAATGATAAAACAACAAACACAACAACTAACGAAAATTCATAACAATTAAACGCATTGTTTGGTTATATCTCCAAATGCTTCGTATTATATAAGGCCTAAACGACAGACTTTACAACTGCATCCAAAATATTGCGTCTTGTAACAACCCAAACGATAGAGTCCAAACACTACTCTAAATGATTCGTTTCACTTATTCCACGCACTATTTCACAGCTTCCTCAAACAACACCGTTTCCAGTTCACTTCCCTCTACTAGATTTCCTTCGCAGACATCCCTTCTTTAGTTCACCCCTTCACTTCACGTCCTATTTGTTCTTCATGTAGGGTTTTTGACAACTACCCCTTCTTCACAGCACCTTGCCCACAAGGTGTGGGTAAATGTGCTAAAGCTCCCAGAACTTCTCCCATGTATTATCCTCCTTAGATGTGCCTACCCATTTGACCAAAACTTCGGTTATAGCCCTGTTCCCTTGGTGTTTCATGTGGGACATGAGAGGCGGGATGGAGTTTTGGAACAGCTCAGCAGATCAAGGAGGTCTGCCTCCTCTCCATTCCTCTGCATCACCTTGAAGGGTCCATAAAAACGAGGTGCGAGCTTTATATTCCGACGACTGGCCAAATATTTCTGGCGATAGGGTTGCAACCTCAGGTAAACCCAATCCCCAATCTCGAACCTTCTTTCTAATCTCCTCTTATCAACCTTCATCTTCATACTTTTTTTGCATTCTCTAAATTTTTTTTCAATAACTTGATAACCTGATATTTGGTTTGAAGTGTTTGGTCAACCGTGTTATTTGCTAAAGTTCCTAGGACATAGGACAATAGTTGGGGAGGGGAATAGCCATACAAAGCCTTAAATGGGATAAGTTTAATAGAAGTGTGATACGAGGTGTTGTACCACTACTCTGCAAACGCTAGCCACTGCGCCCACCTCTGGGGTTTCATCCCTACATAGCACCTTAGGTAACTTTCGAGGCACTTATTTAAGGCCTCTACCTGTCCATCCGACTGATGATGGTAAGCAGAACTGTGATTCATGATAGATCCCTGTAGTGAGAAGAAAGCCTTCCAAAACGAGCTCACAAAGATAGAGTCTCTATCTGTCACAATGGTCCTAGGTAGCCCATATAATTTGAAAACATAGTTTAAGAACAAGTTGACCACTATTGAAGCTGTGTAAGGATGAGACAATGGAATGAAATGGTCAAACTTAGTAAATCGGTCGACCAAAACTAGGATCACATTATAACCTTAGGGCATAGGCAATCCCTCTATGAAATCCATGGAGATATCGGTCCAAGCCTACTGTCGAGTTGGCAAGGGTTGCAAGAGCCCTGCAAGTAGAGTTGTCTCGTATTTCACTACTTGGCAAACATCACATTCTCAGACCAATTTCTTGATGTCCTACTTCATCCCCTTCCAATAGAAGTCTCTCTTGGTTCTTTGATAAGTTTTCAAGTAACCCGAGTGCTCCTTTACAAGGTTGTCAAGTATGTATTGCATCACCGTTTCCTTAAAAAAGGAATGAGCCACCACCACAATTCTTCCCCTCTTCAATATCAACCCTTGCTGCAGTTGATAACCCTTATGTGGATTTCTGTTTTCTTGCAACCTTTCAACAAGTTCCTTCATTTCAATTGAATCTGCATAACTAGCCTTCAGTTCTTCTACCCAATCAAGTGTGGGAAAAGAAATCATAGCTAGTGCTCCCTCACAGCCCTCATTCTTCTCCTCCATTCATGACAAGGCATTTGCCATCAAATTTTCTCTTCCTTACTTGTAAGCGATTGTAAAATCATATCCCAGCAACTTACTGACCCACTTTTGTTGGGCTATAATCCCAACCTTTTGTTCCAAAAGGAACTTCAGAACTTGTTGGTTTGTCTTTACAATAAAGGATTGGCTTAAAAGGTAAGGCCGCCACTTCCTTCTAGGCTTTCACCAGTTACCAAGGCCAGGAGCTCATTCTCGTAAATGGAGAGAAGAAGTGTCTTTCCTTTGAGTGCTTTACTCATATAAGCTAGTGGATGTCTAGCTTGCATCAAAATGCACCCATCCCTCTCCCAATAGTGTCACATTTAATGGTGAAAAGTCAGGAAAAATCTGGAAGTCTGAGTACTGGGGGCTGTGTAACAGCTGATTTGAACTTATTAAAGACCTCCATAGCTTCAGCAGTCCATACAAACGAATTCTTTTTTAGTAAATCTGTAAGTGGGGGCTGCAATGACCCTATAGTCTTTAATAAACTTACGATAATGGTCTGTCAACCCCAAAAATCCCCTCAAGGACTTCACATTCACTGGTTTAGGCCAACCTAACATCGCTGTAATCTTCTTAGCATCTGTTGTCACCCATTTTCACTAATCACATGCCTCAAATAATCAATTTCAGAAACCCCAAACTGACATTTGGATAGTTTAGCATACATTTGATGTTTTTGTAAAACTCTCAACACCTTCTCCAAGTGTTCTAGATGCCCATCCCAACATTTACTGTAAACTAGTATGTTATCGAAGAATACTAATACAAATCTTCTCAAATAGAATTGAAACACATTGTTTATTAACACTTGAAAGGTTGACAGAGCATTTGTCAGCCCAAACAGCATCACGAGGAACACATAGTGTCCTTCGTGAGTCCTGAAAGCTGTCTTATCATAATCTTCCAAGTACCACTCTTATTTGGTGGTATCCGAATCTTAGATCCAACTTAAAAAATGCCACTGATCCATGCAACTCATCCAACAACTCATCAATAACTGGAATTGGAAATTTATTCTTTACTGTTTCTTGATTAAGCGCCCTATAATCGACGCATATATGCCAACTTCCATCCACCTTTAGCCTTACGCACCAACAACATTGGTGAAGAAAATGGGCTGGAACTAGGTCTACAACTCCTGACTCTAACAAGTCAGCTACAATTTTTTCAATCTCTTAATGATAATGAGGATATCAATATGCCTTTGTTGTGATGGGCTAAGCACCTTTTTTAAGAGTGATTTTGTGATAATGTGCAAGGAGGCAACCCCTTTGGAATTCCAAAGACTTCTTGAAACTTAGTGAGAATTCTTTGCACCTCCCCTCCCCATTGACAAGATTTCTCCTCTTCTTTCCCTACCAACAAGTGCAAGAACAGCCCATTCCCTTTATTAACATAATTCAACAATGACTTATTACTCCCTTCTATAGTGAGCTCCTTCAAACTCAGCCCTACTAACTCAATTCCCTTACCCCCATACATAAACTTCATTGTGAGCTGTGTGAAATCCCAAATAATATGACCAAGATTTTCTATCCATTTCACATCCAACACTACATCACAGCCCCCAATAGCTAATACATAACAAGGAGAGTGGAAGGAAGTACCTTGTATTTTGCTTGGAATGCAATGTAATACCCCATCACTATAGATAATCTGCCCACTTGCTATTTTCACCACAATGCTCTGTGTTTCATCCACATGTAGTCTAGTTTTCTTAGCAATCGAGGGGTCGAGAAAGTTATGCATACTACCAGAATCAACTAAAATCACCACCTGCTCTCCTCCAATTCTACCAAGTAGCCTCATAGTTTTAGAGCTCGGTGTCCCCATGAGTGCATTAAGTGAAATCTCAGGCTCTACATTCACTGGTTGAGAGAGTGATCCCCTTCAATGGTTAAATCAGTAACCATATGCCCTTCCCCCAAAGTGCCATCTACCTCCTCATGACCTTGTAACAGATAAATTCTAGGGGTCTTACACACATGGGCTGGGTTCCATTTTTCTTCACAGTAATAGCATAGGCATTTTCTCCTTTTTTTCATCCATTAAAGTAGATGATATATTTCTAGTAGGATAATTATACTTTTGGTTCTTAATGTTGCCTTCCCCACTCAGGCCAAATGTATTAGAGTACCCCTTGTTGAACTCTCTCCTTTCTTAGTACTGATTTAAAGGGATTTTTTATGCTTCCCAAATACTTCTCTTGAATTCGAGCTAATCCAAAAGCAGCATTTAAAGTAAGAGGATTAAACATACGAATAGGTAACCCGATCTCATCTTTAAGCCCGCTTAAAAAATAGCTTAGTTTGTGGTGAACCGGAAGGCCTCTTAATCTATTTGAGAGGGCTTCAAATTGAGCTTTATAAGCTGCCACTGATGTCGTTTGTTTAAGACAGGTAAGGGTCTCCATAGGGTCGTCATAAGTTGTTGGTCCAAAATGGACCAACATTGCTCGAACAAGAGTGTCCCAGTTGGTGAACTGTCATGAGTCAATAGAATCTTGGTACCACACGAGAGCTTCTCCCTCCATGTAATAAGACGCCATTAGCAACTGTTGGATAGGTGATGTTTGGTGGAATTTAAAGTATTGAGAAGCTTTGAATATCCACCCGAATGGATTGTCCCCATCGAAATGAGGAAAATCCAAACAAACTTCGCGAGACAAAACCCCTCTATGCTGGAACTGATTTGTGTCATGTGGAACTTGTAGTTCTCTATTGGCGTTTCGGTTAGTCACAAGAGTACACACCAAATCTGTGAGATGATCCAGGCGATCTGTGAGTTGGTCCAGTCGACCCCTAGTGTCTTGAAGCCCTTCTATCAAGCCATCTACCTAGCGTTAGAAACCTTCATGTTGCTACCATGAGCGTGTATTTTTAGCCATGAGGACTGAGTGGCTCTAAGATACAAATTGTTATAATTCCTTCTCTTACAGATACTGATTGTAATAGTGAATGTAAAACAAGAACAAGCTATAAAATAAAGATGAAATACTTCATAAATTCAAGTATGCCATAGATACAAATGAACATTTGAGGAGCCTAGACCTCCATCAAAATGACTATCAGATATAATTCATTCTGCTCACGACTCCTCCCTATAACAAGACTCCCGATCTAGTAACTAACTTTAGAAATGATAAAACAACAGACACAACAACTAATGAAAACTCATAGCAATTAAACACATTGTTTGGTTATATCTCCAAATGTTGCGTATTACATAAGACCTAAACGACAGACTCTACAACTACACCCAAAATGTTGTCTTGTAACAACCCAAACGAAAGAGCCCAAACACTACTTTAAACGATTCGTTTCACTTATTCCACGTAGTTTCAAAGCTTACTCAAACAACACTGTTTTCGGTTCACTTCCCTCTACTAGATTTCCTTCGCAGACATCCCTTCTTCAGTTCATCTCTTCACTTCACTTCCTCTATGTTCTTCATGTAGGGTTTCTGACAAGGTGGCACAACCCAAGCCCACCATACAAGTCATGTAGTATAATCCAGCAAAGTTTCAAAACCTTCTTTGCCTGGGGAAGGAAAGAACTAAAACCAATTAAAAGTTCCCAGATTATAAGTAGGTGGACATGCAATCATATTTTCAATTTCATCTGATTTCCCTTTTCTATTGTTGATGGAACTTTAACAAAAAATTTGTGCTCCAAATGTTTGGAGTGTCTATTAGATGCTTCGCAATATCAAGTACAAGAATACTATAGCAGGGTAGTTATCAATAGGTTTAGCTTGGATTCAGTTTCTGTTGCAACTGGATCTATTGGGAGAGGGGCAAGTGTCCGAATAGGTCCAATTCCGACATGATTTAAGAGGAGTCTTGCTAGATATAAGCGATTTGGCACACCCAACCACGTACCACGTTGACATGATTTTTTTTATTAAAAAAATAAAAGAAAAAATTTTGAGAGAAGTTCTTCTTTCTCACAAAAATTATTTTCGTCTTCAATTCGCACCGTTTTATTAAACGGATGCCTTACATGTCAACATCGGTGTGCAATTTAGTGCACAAACTCGCTTGTAAGAAGACTTTTCCTTAAGAGTCAAACACAAGCAAGTCCGTTCCTGAACAATGAGAGAATACCACGGAATATAATTTTTCCTAGTTAATACCTCCAACAATGAGCGAAGCTTCTGGGTATGTGAATTGTGAAAGGGTACCACCTTGGAAACCTCCCAGACAAATGGTTAACTGCGTAATTATACAGTCAAAGGGGCAAGGTCGCCAATTAAAGTGACAAAGAACAGAGCATATTTATGTAAACGAAAATGATGCCACTAAAGATCAGTGGAACGAGATTGAGAAGACAATTGCTTACAATTGCCGGATACAAGGAACATTGATGCAGCAAACTAACTAGGTTTCTAACGAATAAACTCAAACTTTACATTGTAAGTAGGATCTTGTTTGCTAAACAAAGGGGGCATTGCTAATGTTGAGGTAGTGACGGTCTCTTTTCCAACATCTCATAATGGACAACAAAATTATCCTGCAACAATAATTATATGTTGGACTCTGGAGAACTAAAATTAGAAGAAAATTGCAGAACAAATGATAATAGAAAACAATAGATGGAACAGGGTTTAATTAGTCCAAACCTTGCGGATTGTTTCAAATTTGTTCGGATCAAAACAGTGATAAGCTCCTCTCTCATATGTAGGTGTCTTAACAAGCGGCTCCATGTTGGGGACTCTTATAAACCATAGTCGGTGCTCTTTGTGATAAAACCAGCCTCTAAGGTAACTGCCAACAGATTTCACAATGCTTTTAGCAAAACAAGCTCCAACCTTGTTGGTAAATATTGCAGAAAGTAAAATTCATGTCAAACAATGCAGGTGCATGTAGAGGTGCAGTAGGAGTGGAAGCTGAAATGTTGAACATTTTTTCAGGACTGGCACACATCAAGTACATCCGTATTTGCATAAATGCACTAAACAATATATTATGTAATTACGTGATACAAGGATGCAGGATCTATTCAACTATCCATGTATTGGTAATATTGTGGACTTGAAAAGAATATCCAAAAAAGAGTTCTAACAAACAAGGATTTCTTAAATAGCAAAAAACTTCTCCGGAATTTTTGCAGTAGTGAGATGTAAAAACTTGACAAAACAGAACTGTCCAATATGATGGAAATACAATGTCCACAGCACGTGCAGAGCGCAAGCTTTTTCCAGTTCCATAGAAGAATAAAACAAAGAAGAGGGTGATGGTAAATATTCATTTCATATATAGACGCGCATGTGTGCCTGAGAGAACTTACAGTTCATTTGCAGCATATAATTGGGCTTCATCTTTCGGCATGCTGCAAAGAGAAAAATAGTGATTGCATTAGATCTAATATATCCTAAAAGAAATTTCGAGAGCAACAGAGATCCAGCCCAGCAAAGAAAAACACCTGTAAAATATGTAAAATAAAGTGTCCACCGTAAACTTCGAAAAATAACTTTGCTGCAACCACCAAAAAGAGATTAAGCGTGGAAAGGAAAATAAATCAGCACTCAATGATCAAAAAGAAAGTTATAAGAACAGCTCACATGTAGAACAGGTGGTTGTTTAGCATAATAACATTGTGGCACAGTAAACTCTGGATCACCCTTAACTGGCTCGTCAGACCAGGGAGAACCGAAAGTTTTGTGAAGATTTTCTGCTGAATTCAAATTCAACCCTAGTGTAGTAAGGTCAATTCCAAGTGCAAGGGATGTCAGATCAGGATTGCTCATCCTAATTACACTTAACAAGCCAAGCAAACCATATTGATCTGTAGCAGATTGAGCAGCCGGCATGGGTTTAATGCCCTGATCCCGGAATGGCTGATTGACAGCTGACATTTGTTGCAGCCGAAACTGAGACTGGTTCTGGTGCTGTTGATACTGCTGGATAAGCTGGTCATATGATCCCATACCAGACACAGTATTTGGAGAATTTAGAGGTCTTAGTCCAATGCCAGGAGGCCCACTGGTCTGAACCAAAAACAAAATTACATAACTAGGATGTTCAGTATACTTTCATATATTGATGCAGAAGGTAAATGCCTACAAACGAGACCTATCTTAGTATCTTGACCAACATGGCATTTCAAATATCCACCATCCATAATCTCCCAAAAAAATATAATCCTACAATGCACATGGCATTTTCATGATAACCCATTTTCTTCTTATTTAAAATCCAATTATGGAAAGAGAAAATAAAATCCAATTCTCATATGACCTCCAAGATCCCCTTTTTATTAGAAACCGCCAATTTACAGCAACATGTTACTTATCAAAAAAACATTACACCAACATGTTACTACCTGGGAGTGATAAGCCGAATGTGAGGATGGGAATATATCTGAGCCATGTAAATGGAGAAGATCCTGATTGTTTACAGATGAAAAAGAGACACCACCACTACTGACTGATGGGGCATGTTGTTGTTGCTGCTGACGATGGGATGAATACGTTCCCCCCAAGTTAAATCCAGCAGACCTCCCCATCTGCACATTTAGAAATTGAAATATCAGGAATCCTTATTACACATGGTATAATGTCAACAATGAAAATCCTGTGGGCATTTTCCATCCCGACAAGACTGACAATGAACTCACCCATTTTCAAGTGAAATGATGACATTATAGTATCACCCATTTTCAGGTCAAATGATGACATATTATCACAGATTTTCCATGTCAACTGGTACTATTAATATTTTTTGGGCTTTTAACTCTCACAATGAAAAACCCCTTAGTCTTATATATGAAAATAATTATAAAAATTTATCAGTATTGATGCCAATACTCATAGATTATAACACATATATTCTGCAATTTCCACTGCTTAGGACTCACAGAGAAGTGCTGTGATTGCATCATTGACACGGCATTGTCATGAAGTTGTTCTTTCTGGTGCATATCCATTGCATAATCTGCATTACCACCTGCACAAGATCTAATAATACAGTCAACAGCAGAAGCTTATGCAATCAACCAATTTTATCAAAAGAACAAAAACAGACTTCCAAGCATCTATGTGAGTAATAAAGACAACTCTTCCAGTTGCAAACAAAGAAGAGAAAAGAGAAAAGAAGAACACGCAAGTTATTAGATTGATTGAGCATGAGCAGAAATTTTACATCAGACAGCAAAGAATCATCAGAACACCACAAAGTAGATGACACTGCAAAAACATTCACAACATTAGAAGATACTTGATACAACAATCATAGATAATTTTCACCTCACATCCCATATTTTTAAGGTAACATCAATGAGCATCAGTGGAGGTGAGTCTGTGGCTGGGGAATGCAAATGCAAAGATGGGAGAACCATCATAACATAGAATGACAAGATGTCACATGTTCAGTGTCATTAGCCAAAGAAATATTGTTCCCTAGAACAATGGCATCCAATAATTACACCTTGCATATCTTACAAGGCAATATATCACCAATACAGAATTACAATTGCAGAATAGTTGCCAAACTGAAACCTTAGGAATCAGTAACAACATTGAGAGAGTAACCTCATCAGCACATTTCCATTAACTAGAAAATTTATAACTACGCAAAAGCAGAATAAATTTAATTCAAACACAAGTAGCCATATTTTTCATATGGGACTAATATGTTCATTTGAATCTCTAATACTTTGTGAGACATCATGCTTCAGTGTCACAGCTCAGATTCTAAAATACAAGAATAAAGCCCCAAGACCCTATTCTTTCAGAGTACAACATGCAGAAATAAGCTTGCATGGCATTATCTGCTGTTTCTTTCACCGAGCATTTTTCTTTTCTTTTTCTTTTCTTTTTTCCTCTTCTAGCAAAGCTTTTACCAAGCTGGCAACATAGAACTGATGTAGCAATTGAAAAATAAGCCTAATCTAGGATATTACAATTCCATACATGGCCAGCACTAGTGTGAAATAAGTGCCTTCAAGAAAACAGCTAATCACTCTTTATTGAGAAAGTACAATCAAGATTAATAGTCCAGTTCAACAGCACCTTTAAATCCAGGTAAAGCGGGAAAATCTTCATTTTGAATGCTAAACTCCTGGTTTTGTTGAACAATAGGACTAACACCAAGACCTTGTTTTCGTAGCGAACCTAAAATTTTTTCCTTTGTCAGAATTTCACAAAATAAATAATAGAAACAGCCAAACGGCATAATTTAAGACTTTGCTTACCCAATTGTCCTTGGGGCCCTCCAGCAGAACTAGGACGACTTGTCAACTGTGGGAAGTCATTGATGTCAAAAGGTGTATCATTAGAGTTCACATCATTTAACATCCCCATAGAGTTTAAGTTATTTACTGCTTGGACATGGCCTTGAGAAAGGGGACCTCCACCAGTGGGATAGGAATTTCCTAGCATAGAAAGCATCTGTGGAGAACCTGAATCACGAAAATGTCATCTCCACAGAAAAGCTCATGTCTCATTTTTTTTACAAGTAGCTTGTGTATTATAATATCAACACAATTGATTAAAAATGAAAAAAAGTAAGACTATGACAGGCAATAATATTCAAACGAATTTTTTCTTTTTTATAAGTAATAATATTCAAACGAATTAGGCAAAAATAAGCACGAGCATGTAAGAATTGCAAATAAATCTCCATATATTGATATTAGCACACAGCATCTAACAAGAATTGGAGTTCAGCATATTCCAGAAATAGAGCTGACAGCTAGTATCCACAAACGTGTGCAAAAGAAAGTAGTTCCAAAGGTACTAGAACAAATCATCTTCCTACCAAGCTACTTCTTCATATCTTCACTAGTTCAATTTAATACCTTGTGGAAGTACACCACTCATCAATCGATTTTGTCCTTGAACATTCAAACTTCCGGATCCACTATTTGCACCTAAGTTTAGCCGAGAGGCAAGACCAGGAACAGATAATCCGACACCAGAGCCTATACTCCTCCCAATGTTGCCCCCACCAACCATGTTTCCCATGGAACTTGTAATCCGAGGACCTGCATTTGCCAAAATTGGGGATACTCCCAATCCTGGAACAGCATTCCGGTTACCAATTGCACCAGAGGTTGGGAGAATTCCAGGAATAGAACCGCCAACTCCATTTGTGCTACTACTAAATCCAGGGTTTCCTATAACACTTATACCTCCTCTATTTGCGACCCCTGAATGTCCATGTGAGCTTCCATGAGATAACTGCAAAAACAGTTTACCTATCAAAAAAAGTAATAGTTCAAACTATAACAACATACACGTATACTCTTTGAAATTCACAGAGACAGATGTCCTATACGGCAGACAATAATCTTGAACTCCTTTTAGCAACTAGCAGATGGCATGAAAAATAAAAGCACCTGGGAGAGAGCAACTGGAAGATTATTTGATGCAAAACGCCCACTAGAAAGGCTGCCAGTAGGTTGTTGAACTCCCCCAGAAGGAACATTATTTAGTGCTGAGTTTCTTGATGTTAGTGTACCAGGAATGTTGGTAACATTAAAGTTCCCATGAATATTGTGTAGCCCTTGAAGTGTTCCTGCAGAAAGAAATCTTGGAATTTCACAAAGTTTGAAAATACATACGAGGAAAAACTCCAGAACTATCTACCCACCAGAGTGATGAAAAACAGGGGAGGCCGCACCAGACTGACCAGAGAAAGAAGAAGAAAAAGATCGCCCAGTATTATCTGGAAGGTTTGAAGCTGAACTGTTGAGAGAAGACTGCAACGAGAAAGAACAGTCCATTCCACAATAAACAGATAAAACATGTGAAATAAATCAGGTCACATTCCATACAAACTTACCCAAACATAATATAGAATAACTGATTAAAAAAAAAGACATAAATATAGAAAATGGCTAAACATTAACACAAGTAAAGCATCCATAACATAACACTACCATCTTATCTTAAGAGTGAAAACTCTACAAATGCTACTTTATCCATAAACAGTATAACATTCCAAATAGTACCTAGAAGGTATGGGATGTAGAAACTCCACTTTTCTTTCAGATAATTCAATTTCAAAAACAGGATACAACTTATCACTGACACTCAATGATTCTACAAATCCCAAATAAATATTTATTTATTTCAAATTACAACTAACATATATTCTCCCTAGTGCGAACACAATTAGGCTAAACAAAGCTTCATGCAAGATTCACCACAGATCTGATCAGTAAATTCAACAGCTACAAACCAAAAATAAATCGAATGTAAAGGAAATTATTCACCAAAATCAAAAGAAAAAATCATGAATTCAGAAATTAAGCAAACACAAAGGCCGTAGATCCCAAATGAAAGAAGATCCCATAAAGAATCACACTTAACAACATAATCATATATTTCGCAAAGGCAAAAGATAACCTAGATATCAGCAAGTAAGTTTTCCAACCTGTTTCCTGTTAGAATAAGTTTAGCTAGACAACAAGCAAACTAACAAAGACATGCCTAAGTGGCCGATGTCTTGGCCCACAAGTTCGAGAAACTATGTAGATAAGAGAAAATACATTAAGTAATCCTGACATTGCATGAGCATCAAAAGGTCATGCAAACAATCATTCCTTTCTGAGAAACAGCACTCCTAGTCTTGAGAGTCAAAAGATAGATGGACAAATTGTATAGCTTTACTCCTCGATACTCAACTTTTAGCCTGAAAATGACAATGTAATTGTAAGAGAGAACTCAAGTACCAAAAGAGCATCAGGAGTAAGCAACCAGGACAAAATGAACTGAACAGAACGCCACAAAGCAATACACACATCAAGATACTCATTTACGAGTCCTATGTAAATGAATGAATCCCATAATAAACCCATCTCTCTTCTAAATTCTGAAACCTTGATACCGATAAAAAATAAAAAATAAAAAAACTGAAATTCTGAAACCTTGACATAACATCGGGGTTTTGTACCACCCTTTTTAAAAACGAATAACAGAATTGTTTCAAGATAAAATCTGGGTTTTAATACTTCATGTTATGACGGTAAATCATGTTCTCAGTGTCAAAACCATAACCCTAGATTTGTTACAAATATCATACAAGTCATTGAAAGACAAAATAACGAAAATGCAATGAGCAAAACAATGACGACCAGAAAGCCCACACCAGAAGCACAAATAGGTCCACGTATCGTTGGGTACCTTCCCAACAATTGAATGCAATGTAGCAATCTAGTGCAATTACAATATATTGTACACCACATCTGATCTTAAACGACCAAAAAAAATTCCATAGATTACTCCATGTAGTTACAACAGGTAAAATGAAAGAAATACAGAATAACGGCAATTCCAAAATGTAGACTCCCGCTCGATCGAACTGCACAACCATCGGTTGGCTTGGTAACGGTAAGCATTTCATTTCTCATAAAACGCTAAACGAGCATGAAAACACATTTCAAAGTCCCCCATATCGTTATCCTTTCCCGCAAATCCTCAGTACCCAGACGAAAGGCTAAATGCACAATTTCTTCCAAGTCTACCTTCGCCCGGGAAAAGGAAAAAAAAAATGAACACTACGAAATCAAAGTTCTCCTCCAAAAACCCAAATTACGACACCAGGATTGATTATTGATTAAACAACAATAACGACAGTTTCACAGTGATACGGAAACAAGGATCTGACACAAACATGAAATTGAACTGGAAAAAAAAATGGAGATGGGAGTGAGGACGAGTCCGAATCAACTCGGAGTCAATTGGCGAGTGAGAGTCAGGAAATATAGAAGGGGAAAGAGTACCTGAGAAGCAGATCGGTGAGAGAAAGAGGGGGGGTTTTGGTTCTGAGTCAAAAGAGCGATTTCCGGTACTTGGAGTTGGAGTGCCCTAAATCAGCGAAACAAAGAAAGAAGGAAAAATGCTAATATGAATAACGCAAAAAAAAAAAAAAAAACCAGAAATGCAGCCTCGCGATGGCAATGTTTGTGTGCGGCGTAGACTTGTTGTGGCCACTTTTTGGAACATACTGATTGGGGCGAGGTGGGAGGAAGAGGAGATTTGGCCTTTACAGCTTGAAAATGTTATTGCAGCCCCCGATGGTTTAGGTAAAAACTTTATCTATTTTGATTAATAAAAATATGTTTTATCGATTTTAATTAATAGTTTTTTTTTATGATATATTATATCCCAGTTTATCTATTTTTATTTATATTATTGAAAAATAATTTTTATTTACATTAAAAAATCATATTTGATTTCTTTTAGATAATAAGGTCCTGTTTGGATATAGAAACACTCTCAACTCATTTCATTTCATCTCATCATTATAATTTTTTCAAATTCTCACACAAAATATAATAAACAATTCAACTTTTTAAATCTCAAAATAATAATAATATTAAAAAATAATATTATAACAATATTTTATTCAACTCATTTAAAATCATTTCATCTCATCTCATTATCCAAACCAGTCCTAACAATTTGTAATATCTCATATGTTTCAATATTTGCAATGTTTTTTCATATATAAGTATAATTGTAATGTGTTTATTTACATTGAAAATGACAAAAATACTTTACATAAAAAATAAAAGGCACAAGATTAGGACTAGTTTGGGTAGTGGAGTATTCTTATTCATTATTTTATTATTATTTTTTACATAATTTTTATTATTATTTATTATTATTTATTATTTTTAATTATTATTTATAGAATATTTTAAATTATCTTAGTATTCAAAGTTACAAGAATATTTCCATAATATTTTTTTCACTAAATAACTAAAGGCAAGTTAAAAGAAGATTATGAAATTAATAAAGAAAGAGGGAAGGTGAGAAACAAATAATAAAATAAGTTTAGATGAATGAATAGATGAAGCTAATTAACGTAGAGGATTGATTTAGCTAAAATGTAAATGACCTTCTTCTTTTTCTTTAAATATATATATATATATATATATATATATATATATATATATATATCATTATCCGGTGGAGCTCATTTTTTCACATTTCATTAGCTATTTTGCATATACATGTAAAATACATGTATTTGAGCGATAGTTATTGATTTTTTTTTTAATTACACTTTAACTCCATACATACACTATTCATCTTGAAATCTGAAAATCTAAACCACTATAATTTACAATGTAAAACCCTGATTATGATTTAATTAATGGAAGTAATTAAACGTGCATGGCATAATCTGAACATTAACCTGAGCTTAATGCAGCATCCATATTCAACTTCAAACAAAAACTACGACAGAGGGTACAGGTTAAATAAGTAAAAGAAAATGATAGGGATCCCGTCGGGGGATCCGTTCATTTATCTCGCTCTAATTTTTATTTTTATTTTTTAATTTTTTTTTTACGTAGTAATTAAGAAAATATTATTTAATAATCTTTTTTTATTTTTTTCATATCATTTTTTAACACTTTTAAATATTTTTTTTAAAAAGAAAAAAATTCATAATATTATTAAATAATATTTTCTTAATCACTATATAAAAAAAAATAAAAAAATGAGAGAGATGCTTGAACGGGATCCCCAACGGCATCCCTAGCATTGCCCATGAGTAAAACGCAAACTTAATTTCTACACGAATTTCTTTTATTGAAGACCTATATTACTTCAAAAGTTCTGTGATTTTTGGTTACCGATTTGAATCTTCAACTTTTGCAAGTGTAACGGAACTATTTACCTTATTTTTTAAATCCAATATTCATGGCATGCACTTCACTCTATCAGTATTTAATGATTTAGCATGAAGCTTATATAAGATATCAAGACATTTTAGTACTAAAAATCCTAGTTTTTTCTTTTAAATAAAACCTCTATATTTCAGGAACAAACTCTACACATTACAAAGTTTGTCTTTTTCCAGACAATTTACAATGAAGTCTGGAACTTCCTCAATCCACACATTTGCTTCTTCTAGCCCTAAAACTTCCTTAATTAGAGTATGAGCCACTATATTTTTTTCTCTATATGCAAAATGTAAAGACCAATCTCCTTCTCTATGTAGTACTATTTGATACTATATATAATTTTCCAAAATCCTTGTGCAAATGCCTTTGTTTTAATTTTGCGTTTTCCAAAACTTGTAAGTTCATTCAATTTAAGAAAATATAAAGTAAAGAGTTCTGTTATATACAGTTAATTTTGTGTATTTTTTGTGTACTCTACTTATTTGATTGGCCAAAGTAGTTATTTTTTATTAAAAAAAAGTGATACAATAAATCAAATTAGTGGAGTGTACAAAGAATACGTAAAAATGACTGTACATAAAATTTTTGTAAAGTAAATAAAATGCTGAAAAATAAACTATCTCAAAATCATTTACATACGCAAAAGTGACCTGGTTTGGACAGAGAGATGCTTCCATCTCATCTCATCACATCTCATTTTATAATATCTGATCTCAATATCCAAATATTACAAACATGAAATATTTTTCAATTTCAATTTTTTAATTTTTTTTTATCTAATTATTACCTAATTATTATAATTTTTTCAAACTTCCAAGCAAAATATAAAAAATAATTCAACTTTTTCAAATCTCAAAACAAAAGTAATATCTAAAAATTATATTCTAACAATATTTTAACTTTATAATATTTATATTCAACTTTTTCTCTCTCCTTTCCCAAAATCCAATAAAATATTTTAACTTAAATCATTTCTAACTCATCTCATTTCATCTCTGATAAGATAGAGGAGCGCCTTGTACTAGTATGCATGATCAAACCTATACTGGCATTGGAGAGCAACATGTCCCGATTTGTTGCAAACTTGACAGCTAGGGCGCTGGTTGTTGTAGCTTTGTTGAGGAGAGTTTGAACACCCACCACAGAAGTTGTTCCAGGAATTTGAACAACCTCTTCCTCTTCCCTGACATCCATGACCGCGTTGATCATGTTGTCCAGAGACAATAAAATTCTCAGAATGCTCAAAGGAGACGATGCTCCTATTTTGGTGAGAAACTCTACTTTCATTAATAAGTAAGAGTTGAAATAATTCACGGGAGGAAAGAGGATCAACCCTTGCAATGACAGAAGTGATAAATGCCTTAACAAGGGAATGAACCTTCCCAAAGTAATCCGAGATTGTTTGGTCACCTTTGGAAAAATTGGTGAATTGAAATCGGATCTAAAACTCTTTAGCATGAGAGTGAGAATCAAACATTGAGGCAACAGAGGACCAAAGAGAATACGCAGTGTTTGAAGATAGCACATGGCCAAGAATGGAGTCTGAAAGAGAAGAGAATAACACACTAAGAACAAGCTGATCAGTGCGCTGCCAAGATGTAAAATCAGGGTTAGGTTTGGGTTGGGAGGTTGAAGAATTAGTGAGATATTTAGGAGGAGACGGGAGAGATCCATCAACATGACCAACCTTACTACGAAGGCAGGCAGAGATTTACGTCTTCCAAATGAGGAAATTATCATTAGTTAATTTTGTGGTTACGATGTGAGAGAATGAGGAAAGGGTGGGTGGGGAAAGTGAAGGTAAAGGGGAAGTCATGAATGAGTTTGGACGTGAGTCCTTAAGAGGCTCTCAATACCATGATAAGAGAATGAAGATAAAAACAGAATAAATTTTCCTGATTTCATTGATGTGTATTGAGTGCTATTTATACACAGAAATAATCAAATAAAAGAATAATGAATTTACAAATAACTTGAGAGAAATAGGTAACAGTTTTCTCTCTTGTTGTATTCTAGAAGATTCTATGAAGATGATGTACAATTGGAGAAAAGAATCTTTGGTCATTACGTTACTGCTGAGTTGTCTAGAGTGCTCTCCAAGTATTTGTGAAAACTCTCAGAAGAATTACTTAGCTTGATAATCTCAACTTAAATATCACATTATTATTCACAAATCATTTCAATTCATTTCAATTCATTTTATCTTAACTCGATATCCAAATCAAGATAAAAGTAATCGAAAATATATGGGATAGGGATGGCCCCTTCCCAAGGTAAGATGCTGCCTGTTAGGCACTACTGGATACCATTAAAAATTACTGAATCTTATTACTGATTAACAATCGTTAAAAATTAATTATAATTATTTTACAACCAATTAATATAATTGTATCATTTTATTAAAAAGATAATTTCAATTTTGCATACTTGCTCTATATTTAAAATATAATTATAAAATAATTGTAAAGAAGTCGTAAGTTTATTATTTTTTAAAAGTCTGGTTTGGATATAAGAAATGTTTCATCTCATTTTATCATTACAATTTTCTCAAATTCTCACACAAAATATCATAAAAAATTAAACTTTTTCAAATCTTAAAACAATAACAACATTAAAAAAATAATATTCTAAAAATATTTTGTTCAATTTTCAATTTTTATCTCAATTTACTATCCAAACGACACCTAAGAGTCTAAGGTGTTATCAATGATAGTTTATAGTTCTTATAATTTCAAGCAGTACCCCAATTCAACAAAAGTGTGACAAATGGGATTAATATTATTTGGGAGGGAGAAACTTTTCTTGTTATTATTATTTTTTATTTTGAATTAAGAAACTTTTCTGATTTATAATAATTTGAAAAGATTCCAATTAAATCAGTTATTTTATAATATAAACTCATGTGTAATTTGTACTTTTCTTAATCCCTTGCAAATTGATTCCCTCTAACACAGATTGCCCAGAGCCTCCAACAAGCAAACCACCTCTGTAACGTCTAGAATTGGCAAAACTAACCGGAATGGGAGAAAGATCCATTCTTGGCCCGCTGAGATTGTTCGAGACCTCCATTGATATGCAGTGAAGCTCCCGGCAGTAGTCCGGTGCAGCTGTATGGTGTTGGTGCCTACATTCATGACAGTGAAAGGAAAATAAAGAAAGGGAGACATACAGATTTAAGTAATTTGGCACTGGGCCTACGTCCATGGGAGTTCGGGGAATGGATGATCTACTATAATATGCTTGTTTACAGTCTTTTATGGCCTCTCGTCCTCACTGTACAATGGAGATCTGAACTCTATCTTTTGATGGAGATCCCATCGCTGGACTGTCGTGAGGTTGAAGAAGTTGTCTCTGTTGAAGTCTCGAAGAAGCCTGGCCAAAAGAATCCCCCCAAGTGATCTGGTTCCTTCCTCTTTTATCTTCTGCCCCATTGCTTTACGTATCTTCACCTATTCTTTGTCACACTACTCATTTTCCCTCCTGACACTCTACCCTCCCTCAATCATTTGTCCCATCATTCCCTCTCTCTTTCTTTCCTCCAGATGAGTCAGCCCCTTAGGCTGGGCCTAGAAAATACCATGGGTCTGTTGTATTTTATCCCTTTCCTTCCAAGATTTTGCTCTCTCTGTCATTACTAAAAGAGTTGTTTTTGCTTGGACCAATGTTGTATTAGTTGTGCATTTTTGGACCCATGCATGTGTTAGGCAACGAGTGTGTGATCATGGTAAATTGCAACTATACAAGTACTAGAGTCACAAAGACATCTAAAAAAAGTAAACTCACAAACTGATATGACTTCATATGATACGTTAGATCCACTTTACAATAAAAGTAGATTTATAATCTAACATACCACATCAAGTCACGTTATAGGTTTGAGGATTTATTTTTGTAGAATCTTTTTGTGACTAAAGTATTTTTCATATATATACATATATATTGGCAAATTTTTCTATGATGGTCACTACAAGAAAAATCATCAGTCAATGGGTCCAATGAATAGTAGCTATCTTTGGTGCTCAGACTTTAACCAAGCTACACTCTAATAACATTTTCCATTTGTCCTGACAGACCTGCTAATTGGAGCACTTCCATGCATTTGTTATTCACGGAACAATTCTTCTAGGAACAACCGCGTTGCGTCCCTACCGCGGAATTTGCTAACGTGGTTGTATGCCATGTAATTCGTTAATATTTAAAAAAAAAAAAGCTCAAAAGAAAAGAAACCAAAATACACGGAAATGAGGGAAATGGAATGAAAATCGTGAGAATGAAGGTTGCTGTAGAGCGAAACCAAAGAGGGAGGAACGTCGTGCATTCCATTCCATCTTCCGTCGCAAAATTGAAGGAGGAATCATGCTAAGCTTGCTGTAAGTTGCGAGATTTCTATGCCTTCTCTTTTCCTTCTATGTGTTTCTACTTTTGGTTAAGAAAATTTAAGTTCTAGTATTCTCAGATCTAATTATTTATGCTTCTTCTTTGTTTTCATTTTTATGTTCTAGTTTCTTTTTAAACAACCTTATGTTCCACCTTTGAATTTCTAGACTCTGTCTATGTTTTCAGAATTCAGAGAAGAAAAGGAGAAAAAAAAGAGCTTGCTTGCAACCCGAAAATTTATGTGGAATTGGCAGTTCTACTTGTAAGTTGCAAGATTTCGACGCCTTCTCTTTTCCTTCATTGTGTTTCTGGTTTTAGTTAAGAAAATATAAGTTCTAGTTTTCTCAGATGTAATTATTTATCATTCTTCTTCGTTTTCGTTTTTCTTTTCTAATTTCTTTATGGTAAATGGGTATTTGCATGCATTGCATCGTGACCCGAGGGTTAATTACAATGTCATTCCACAATGGTCGTTGACATACTTGCAACCATAAAAGGTAACCTTGTTTAATAGGAAATGGCCACACAATTGCAACCATAAAAGTTCCAAAGTTGGATGTGCAAGAATCAGAACAGGGACTGTATTGGAACTGTTTGTCAAAGTTTTCATATCCCCGTGTCTATTAACTAACTATTTTCATAAATATAGTTAGTGTATCAATGATGGCATATAGATCCTACTAGTATTAAATTTGAAGGACTCATTTCAAATTATGAGGTTAATAGATCTTCCAAACACTCTTTCAAACACTCTTACTTTTATACGGTTTTATTTATGGTCACTGATCACCATTTGAATTATAACTCAAGTCATAAGGTGTTTAATCTTAGGTTCCAAAATATACCCAAGTACATAAACAAAAAGTAAAGTTTTGTTATTCAATTTTCGGTATATGCATATCAAATATATGTAATGGATAGATAAGAGAATGAACTGTATGGGCAAAGGAAAAGAAAACAGTTTATTTGCATCTTCAACTTCATCTAGGGCAAATTGGACAAGACATGTTGTTAAGGAAAAAGTCATCCATCACCAAAAAAAGAAAAAAAAAAAAAAGGAAATGACAAAATCGATATGTGTGGATGGAGAAAGGTACTCTTCACCTACTTTGTTTTTGCTTGAGACTTTATATTTCTATACTCCAACCCTCATTTTGCTTTGAAGGTTTTTAGCTTGGAAATTGATGAAACGGGATTGAGGCTAATGTCACTGATCACCCTTAAAGTACAAGGGTTAGGGCATGTCGTTTGCTTTTGTCGAGTAAGCGAATTATGGAGTTGACTCAAAAAAAAAAAAAACATCCCATAAACTGGTCAACTACAACTAGCAAATATGATTGAACCAGATTTAAAAGGAAAGCTGGATACCTAGATAACATAGTTCCCATATTGATCTTGTGCCAGAACACATACAGATTGCATGCTTTCATCCATAATCATTTGTTGAGTTTTGATCTGGATAACATGGTTCCCATATTGATCTTGTGCCAAAATACATACAAATTGCTGACCCAAGAATTTGTATATACTAAACTTAATATTGTAATATATATGTGATTTTCTGATTCCAATTTTTTAGACCTTTTCCATATTTGTAAGCTTATTGAGACATTTTTCATGATTAACTCCATTACTAAGGCCTTATTAAGAATAACTTTGCCAATAATGATTTTCTATTTAATGGAGATATTTAAGAGATATATTAACAATGCATTTGTCTCCCTCTCAGCATGGGAAACAAGAAAGAAAAACCATCTACGCTAACATCATCTAGCTTAACTCCACCATCTAACTCAAATCCACCATCCGTGGTATGTTATATCATTTCATATATCAAAAGTGAATTGGAATTTGTAGAGTTAATATTTATTTTCAAAAAACATCAATAACTCAATTGTCTAGTTCACCAAGGATTGTTAACATTTCATTCTCCATGGGAAGTTAGAGGTATGAAAGTAGCACATTCTACCTTTAGAAACATATTGTTAGCACCTTTTAATGAAACTTGACAGAGTTTTACATTGCTTTGGAAGGCTTGAAATTCAAGTAAGTTGGACCTGTAGCAAATGACTCGAATTGAATTTTAGATCATTGTAAAATGGGTGAAACATATACCATGGTTAATTCATCTAATTATCTGATCATGCTGAATCTACCAAACAACAATTATTTATTAACTTGAATTCACTTTGGGAAAATGCTGAAAAGTAACTAGCCTTTTGGATTATTTGGCTTTTGTACATTATTTTTTTTTTATCTTATATCAGTTTATTTTTTAAAAATCTTTTTTGCTTGTCTGTTTCTGAGCATTCAAAATAAATGGGCTGAAGGAATTTTGCGTGATGCTGAAAACCTAACTGAAGAAAAAATGGATGAGGTGTTGAAGGAGTTTCTAAAAGATTTTAAAGAAGGTTCTCTGGCATCCAAAGGGTGGCCAACTTTTCTATCTGCCTATACAATCTCAAAAGCAGCCATGAATGCCTACACAAGAATCCTGGCAAAAATATATCCAAGTTTCTACATCAACTGTGTTTGCCCTAGCTTTGTCAAGACAGAGGGTGTAGCTGTTTGTGGACATAAATATTGGCAGCTTGTGTAAATAAATATTGTAGATTGTGTAGCTGTTTGTGTCCAGTTGTGTATAGTGTGTTGTGGATTATGTCCAGGTGTATGTGTGAATTCAAGATTTTGTGTCCAAATCAGGAATTGGGAGTACATTTTGTAAAGTTTACCATACAAAACTTGTATATGAAATCAATCATGCTTCAATGTCAGCTCAACTAATTTGTTTTTGTGCATGCATGAGTTTAGGAAAAAATCTATATAGCTTGTGCATATTTTTGTTCAGTTTTCATCCTATGTGTATAATAGATTGGGAAAAATCTATATAGAAGGTGTAGTTTTTGTTTCACTTATCATCCCGTGTATAATAGATTGGAAAAAAACATGTTATCAAGAATGTTATAGATAAGCTCAAAAGTGATCAAAACATATTAAGAAAAATTGTATAGCCCAGCATATTCAGTAAAGTGACAAAAAACACTAGGTTTTTTATAACCTTTACGATACCTCTACCCTATACAAAAGATGCCTGGTCAAGTACCTAATCGGGCTTGGCCCACTTCAGGGGAAAGTACCATTTACAATTGATTCATAGAAGAAAAATAAAGAAAATATCCACTTATTTACATGTGCCCTATAGTTTATCCGAACAAAGCAAAATCTATTACAATTGATACAACCTAGTACAAATACAATAATATTCGTACACTTCTATTCTCAACCCTTCGCAAATTTTGTTCGAGCTCAACCTTCTGAGCATTTCTCTCTCTTGCTCTTTTAGTTTATCTTCTCTTTGCTGCAATGAACTTTGTTGTTCATCTTTATGTTGACCCTTATACACATGTCCGTATCCGACTTCTCCTATTAAGTTCTCATTTGAAAAACCATTTCTTGCAAGCTGTATCCAAGGATTTTTGTTGGAAGACCTGTTCAGGTTGTTTTTGGACAATTTGAGAAGCACTGGTATATCTACTTTTTTCTTTGATGTGTATTTCTGGAATTAAAAAATATATACATCATTATAGCAAGGAAACTGCTCCTAAAAGAATGAAACTGACATCTCTTACTCTATGAGAATTAAAACAATGGGAAAATTAAGGCGCTTTAACACCAGGACAATAACCATACCATCCTTATCTGTAAGCAAATGTTAACTGGAACGATTATAGCAGCTCCATACTCCAACGATTACCAAGGTTTGTTAGCCTAAGATGGCAACAATAAAATAAAAAAAAATCTATGATTGAACAATCTATGATTGGCACGTGCCAACAAATATGATTCAATTGGTTATCTAATTTCTTGAGTTGAAAAGGCATAGAACCAAATGAAGAATCTACCCTTTTTGGTTTTTGAGTTAAAAGGCATGAAGTCCATTTGGTGAAGTAATCATTCCGCCAATAAAGTTTATAACCATTTTTAGAAGCCTTAGTGGGATTTCTTGACAGCAATTATAATGAGTTCACAATACTTTTTTTTTTATAAGTAAATAATGACTTCACAATACTTTAGGATCATCATCTTGAAAATGCTTTGAAAGTTCTGTAAAGCATTATATAGTTGCAAAACTCATTACTCTACTACTTGCTTTCAAATATACACACATTATACAGAAAACTAGATTCATGAAAACCAGATAAGAAAGGCATGAAACAACGTCATCCTAATCACAAGCTCTTATATATATAATCAGAATGAAGCAAAAAACTCCATTGATCACTAAAAGAGTTGAAGAAGAATTAGCTCCTCTCAATTTACCAAACAAAAATTCAAATTTGTCAGATCCTTTTTCCTGGACTGGCATCTAATAACTTCATTAGAATTCTCATTCCTGCTCTTAAATATATAAAACAGAGTCTAAAAGATGCCAAGTTTTCTAAAGGAAAAGTAGGTGTTTAACAAAAGATATAAACGGTCAAAAGCATTTCCATGTTAGTGCTTTGCAGAATCTGATTGTCTTTAATTCTTCTTAGAAACTCTAACGTAAACAACAATATGGAGTCCAACCCTGATAAGTGAGGGCTATTTATAAAATTACAGGTTCCTTCGCTTTTTCAAAATAAATAATAAAAAATTAAATAATAACAAAAGATGGAATGCAACCATGGCATTCAAACAAGAGTTGTTCAAAAAAACTGTAAAAACTAAAAGAGATGTTCAACCATGGCTGGCACCATTTTTACCACCCCTAATCTTTAAAACTTGAATTCTCTAATCATCTACTAGCAAAACTTGTCTAGTTTTACACCTGTCTGCATTGGGGCACAACTCATTCATTTGTAACCTAGTAAATTTTGTTTAAATCTGAAATTAGCAATAGAAGTTTTTCCTCTTAATTTGCACTTATTCCTCTTTGAACTTTGCTGCAAAATGGTCCTAAATCGAAAAATTAGGGTGGGGAAACTTGAAAATAGTCCACTTATGAGATGTAAACTTTTTCAAAAAACTCTGATATGATTCTTCCTTTTTCTAAACAGTGGCTTAAGCTTGTCTTTAAACAAATATCATGAGCATAAATAAGCAAGGCTTTGGCCGTTCCCAACCCAACCCACAAAATCCACGAAAACATCAACCAAAATTTACAGAAATCAACAACCAAGACCCAAGAAAATCAGCAACCAAACACACATCTAAAGAACAGGAAAATCAGCAACCAAAAATAAATCTTCGGAACAACAGAAACACAAAAACACAACCAACAAAAACAGAAAAAGATCTAAAAATAGCAAAAGGAATATATAGAATATATTCATAGAACTTAGCTCATAGCTATCAACAGAGAAACATTAAGTCCTACAAATGATTAATTATTTGCAGCAATTATGATTCCACCGAATTATATAAAAAAAAAAATGATTCCACCTGTACCAGGACATATATCTGAGTTGTTCAAAGACTATGATTCAAAAACTATGATTCTACCGCACATATATCCGAGTTGTTCAAATAATTGGAAAAATTTTAAGTATGGCTAAGGTTTGTTTGTAAAAAATAGGTGCACCAAAAGGGAGAAAAAAATAGGCCAACAGACATGGAACCTTACCTGGGAGAACCTGTCTTCGTGCAGCAGCTCCTCTGTTCACTCCCACAATTGTGTCGCTGTTGTAAGTGAGTGTATGGAGTGTGTTTTTTGAACTTAGAAAGGGTACGAGTTAGGTCGGGGGTTAGGGTTTCGGGTTGTTTCAAGGCTCTGTGAGAAATTTGTTTCAAATCTAGTTGGAGAAGAAGAAAAAATGGGCTTCATCGATTCGTGGGTGTGACTCTATGGCTTCATGGATACGACGACGAGCAGAGACCCATAGTGGGTTCGACGGTATTTGTGGTTGTTTTCATGAGACAGAGCAATGAAAGTGTCGTGTGTTTGTGGGTGGATCTGTGGCTTTCTCAAAGACGAAGATGGACTGCTTTGGGTTAGATCTGCGGCTTTCTTGAGGGTAATCGTGACAGAAGGGAGAAGAAGAAGATGGAAGAAAGAGAGAGAGATAAAATGTGGGGCGAAATGGGGAGACGAGAGAGCCTTCTGAAATGAGGGATGCAGTGTGTTAGAAACGACGCCGTTTTTAATTTTGGCCACGTCGGATGTGATGCCGCAACGGGGACGCAGGGCGGTTGTATACAGAATTTTTGAATGTAGAAGATGTTTTTTACACTAGCTTGAGATATAATTTTTTTTAATACGAGTCATAAATTGTCAATACAAAACTTTGGTAATTTGCAATCTCGTTTAAATTGTCAAATTAGTTTAAGGTGTCAAAAAACTGAAAAAAAATAATGGTTTTTAAGAGTGCATAAAATGATTTTTACACTTTTATTGCCCAAAAATAAAATGATCACATATAAGGAATATAGTTATATTTTGTGATCTCACAATAAAGGAATGTATTTTTGTGGCGTAGCGGAATGACGAGATCAAAAAACAGAGTACTTGGAAGAATTGTGTCTTCCAAAATTAACACAAGCTGAAGAAAATAAATCACCACCTTCTTATTCAATCTTTCAATAATAATCTCTTCTACAATAGTGATCAAAATATATAGTAGGATCACAAAAGAAAAATGGACAATCAGTAAAAAGGAAATACTTGGAAAAGGAAACAATCAATTAAGGAGCAAATCATAGATGAAAAAATATAAGCAATTAAAAAGGCAAGTTGACGTCGATAATTCAGGCATTAGCAAGGGATGCTATCGGTGCATTGGTTGGAGTTCAACTTTCCCACCGCTTAACAAGATCTTCTAGAATCATTGCAAGCAGTTGCCACATTGGTGTCCTGCATCAATTCCCCTCCACTTAGAAAGAAACTCACCTCAGAGTTTTGGTCTGCATAGAGTGGTTCATCGGGAGGTTGATATTCAAAAAAGTCGGCTACATTAAAAGTTGGGGAGATGGACATATCTTCAAGGAGCTCAACCACATAGGTGTTATCATTAATTTTCTTCACAATGCTGAAAGGGCCATACTTCTTATTTTGTAGTTTACTGTAAGTGCCCGTGGGAAAATGATTCTTTCGTAAATGAACCATCACTAGATCCCCTTCTTAGAATATTTTGGCTCGCCTATGCTTGTCTGCAGCACGCTTATATCTCTTGTTGGATTGCTCCAGGTTGCTTCGCACCTCTGCCTGCACTCCTTGAATTCTCTCGGCCACATTTCTCAACTGTTGTGCTCAGCCCAAGGATTTTTGGAAGAGGAACTAAATCAAGAGCAGGACTGGGAGGTTTAGTATAGACTACTTCGAAAGGACTTTTTCCCGTCGAACGGTTACTCATGTTGTTGAAGGCAAACTCTACTTGTGGAAGGTTTACGTCCCACTGCTTCGGCTTGTCACCAAAAATACAACGCAACATGTTTCCAAATATTCTATTTCTCACTTCAGTCTGGCCATCGATTTGTGGGTTGCAAGTGCTACTATACTTGAGAGAGGTCCCAAACTTCTTCCACAGAGTGTTCCAAAAATGACTAAGGAACTTGGTATCACGATCAGAGGTAATAGTTCTGGGGACTCCATGTAGGCGGACAACATCTTTAAAAAATAAGTGAGCCACGCTTGATGCATCTGACGTCTTTCGGCAGGGAATAAAGTGTGCCATCTTGTAGAATCGATCCACGACTACAAAAATAGAATCGGCACCGAGTTGAGTACATGGTAACCCAAGCATGAAGTCCATGCTTAAATCCTCCCAAATATTTTGAGGTACTAGTAATGGGTATATAATCTCGTGTTCTGTGATTGACCCTTCTTCACTTGACAAATTGGGCATCTTTGCACAAACCTCCCTACAACTCGTTTCAACTGAGGCCAAAAATAATGTTTGGTCACTAGGGAAATCGTTTTGTCTCGACCCACATGGCCTCCTAATCCTCTCCCATGCAACTCACGTAGGACGTGTTCACACAAAGAAGTTCAAGGAATATAGAGTTGATTTCCATGGAAAAGGTATCCCTCTTGTATAGGAAATTCTGAACTTGGTTGCCCTATTGCACATTTATTCTAGACCTCGGCAAAATCGTCATCATTGGCATATAAGTCCTTGAGTTGTTCAAAACCAGTGATCTCGGCCTTCATTATCACAAGCATGGATGCACGATGGCTGAGAGCGTCGGCCACTTTGTTTTGTTGCCTAGATTTGTGTTTGAGCACCATGATAAATTTTTGCATAAAGTCGATCCATCTGGCATGCATACGGTTCAAGCCATTTTGGGTGTTTATGAATTTTAGGGGGTGATGGTCACTGTAGAGGAAAAACTCAGGCGGAATCAAGTAGTGCTCCTAGTGTTTCAAGAACCGTATAACCGCATAAAATTCCAACTCATATGTAGTCCACTTTCACCTGGCCTCATTTAGTTTTTCGCTAAAGAACTCAACGGGTCACCCTTCTTGGAACAAGATAGTGCCGATACTGATTATGGAGGCATCACATTCAACTTCAAAAATCTTATCAAAGCTGGGAAGAGCAAGTACTAGTGCTGTGGACAGCTTCTCTTTGACAGTATTAAAACTGACCTCTTGCTCCTTACTCCACATGAATCGCCCCTTTTTCATACACTCTATGATGGGTGCCGCCAAGGAGCTAAAATTCCTGATGAACATGTGATAAAAAGTGGCCAGTCCATGGAAGCTGTGAACTTGGCTGACGGTGGTGGGCGTTGGCCAATCACGGATAGCATACACATTTTCCTCATCCATATGTATCCCTTCAGTGCTTACTACAAATCCAAGAAATAGTAACATGCTGCTTAAGAAAGTGCATTTCTTCAAGTTAAAATATAACTTGTAATGGAACAGTACTGATAGGACCTCCCTTAGATGACTCAAGTGATCAACTTCATTGTGGCTGTAAATAAGAATGTTTTCAAAATAAACCACAACAAATTTTCCAATGAAAGCCTTGAGAACTTGGTGCATGACGCGCATAAAAGTGCTTGGCGCGTTAGAGAGATCAAACGACATTACCAACCCCTCGTACAAGCCTTCTTTGGTTTTAAAGGTCACCTTCAACTCATCTCCTAACCGTATTCTTATTTGATGATACCCACTCTGTAAATCAATTTTTGAAAAAATGTTAGACACTGCAAGCATATCCAACATATCAGTTAGTCGCAAAATGGGGAACCGGTATTTTATCATTATTTTTGCTGATGGCACGGCTGTCCAGGTATTTTATCATTATTTTTGCTAATGGCGCGGCTGTCCACGCACATCCACCAACTCTTATCTTTCTTTAGCATGATTAAAGTTGGTACTGTGCATGGGCTCATGCTCTCCTTGATTACTTCCTTACGAAGGAGGTCCTCCACTTGTTCTTGCAAGATATGGTGCTCACTGGGACTCATTCAATAGTGTGACAGATTCAACAAGCTAGCTCTAGGAACTAAATCAATATGATGTTGGACATCATGCACGGGTGACAGTCCTTCAAGTAACACGTGTGGTGTGAGGCCTTCAAATTCAGTCAAGAGGTATTGCACTTGTGGGGCTATGTTGTGTGAGTCAGCAGCTCCTTCTCCTTTCACTACCAGTGTCCATATTTCCCTAGTTTCTTTTGCTTCTTCTAGGAATTGGCTCTCGCTTATGGTAAACAAGGCACTCTTCTCTTTAGCTTTTAAGGAGTTGGGACCCTTATCCCCTATGGGCATTAATACTATTTTTCGATCTCGCCACCAAAATGAAATAGTGTTGTCACACCCCTGTAAGTGGCGTCTACATTGAATTGCCAAGGTCTCCCGAGTAAGATATGGCATGCATCCATTTCCACCACATCGCACATAGATTTATCTTTGTATTATTTTTCAATGGAAAAAAGAACATGGCAAATGTTACTTATCCTTGCCTTGGCTCCCTTTCAGATCTAGCAGATCTTGTATGGACATGGGTGCTTATCCATCTTTAACTTCAATGCATTCACAAGAGCCTTTGATACTATGTTCTCGCAACTTCCACTGTCGATTATTACATTGCATACCTTATTGTTAATAGTGCAACATGTCTTGAAAATAGAGTGTCATTGGTTTCTATCCTCCAACTTGGGTGTAAGCAACACACATTGAATGACACAGTTGATTGGCTCTCCTTCATCTCCTTCTATGAGTTCTTCATCTACATCATCTTCACTACTTTCTCCTTCTCTCGGATCCCTTTTACCTTTTTCTATCACATGGACTGATCGGCGTGTAGGCACTCATTGGATCGATGCCCCAGCTGGTTGCATCGAAAACACTTTCCTATCATGGGCCTGGTATATGGGTTGTTGCTCCTTTCTTCCTTGTGCATTGGAGCCTTTGCATTTTGATTACTGTTTTTCCCTCTTTGCATCCTGCTATATGAGGATAGACGGGAATCACTCAGCTGTTGATGTTGGGTGACAACCTTTGTTTGTAGTGCCTGATTCGATGTTCTCGGTGGTGGCCTAACCAACTGCATCACAGTCTTCACGGCTAGGTTGACTGCTTCCTACAAAGTCCAAACGGTATGCAAGGACACTTTGTCTTGGATGGCTATGCGTAAACCTCCCATGTACCTCGCAATTTGGTGCCCCTCAGTTTCTAAGAGATTATTTCGAGCATTTAGTCAATAGAACTCTTCCGTATACTCATTGACAGTCCACATTCCTTGCTTGCAGTTCTAATATTGTTGGTAGAGTCTTTGCTCATAATCTAGAGGAATAAATATGGCCCTCATCAATCATTTCATCTTTGGCCGTATGCGCATTGTCTGCTTACCTTGTCTCCTGTTATTTTGCATTTGCTCCCTCTGCCGCTACATAAAGCCACGACCTCCTCTTGGACAGTTTGCGCCTTCATTTTCTTGGCCCCTGTCACCACCAACATGAACACCAGTGATGGTTGTTTGATTTCCTATAACATGCATTCAATCCCTTTGAAACATTGCTAGTTCCTTTGATCTTGAGAGTTAACGGCTGCCCAAATGGCCCGCATGCCATGATCTTCACCTTGGGAGTCATCTCTCGCCATTAAGCCAGGTAAAGCCTTGCTCTGATGCCAAAACTGGCGTAGCATAACAGAGTGAAGAAGAAAAAAACATAGTGCTTGGAAGAACTGTGTCTTCCAAAATTAACACAAGCTAAAGAAAATAAATCACCACCTTCTTATTCAATCTTTCAATAATAATCTCTTCTACAATGATGATCAAAATATATAATAGGATCACAAAAGGAAAGTGGACAATCGGTATAAAGGAAATACTTAGAAAATGAAACAATCAATTAAGGAGCAAATCATAGATGAAAAAAACAGAAACAATTAAAAATGCAGGTTGACGTTGATAATTCAGGCATTAGCAAGGGATGATGTCGGTGCATTGGCTGGAGTTCAACTTTCCCACCACTTAACAAGATCTTCTAGAATCATTGCATGCACGACGTTGGTGTCCTGCATCATTTTGGTTTCAAGTTGCATGAGATTAAAGTCAACTGAGTTGTTAACTATCAAACCTCAACTTCATTTATTATATTCTAAAAATTTTATGGCAAAGTCATGATGATTCGATTAAGATAGTTGAAGGGTGCATGGTTTTATTCTTTTTACATGTGCAAATAAAACATTTTTTAAATCAAAACACCAAACTTGCATTAATCACATACGTAATCAATGCCTTGTTCATCAGCAAAACCTATGGGCTGAACACGTGGGAGAACAAGCTCAAGTACTTCTTCTCTGTCCAATTGACCGATTCCATATGATCAACACGTAAGTGCGTGTTCTTGAGTAAGATTTAACACCGACAATGAGAGTATTGTATATAATTTAATTTTTTTTTATTGCCATTTGATGAGTCAAATATGTTAATTATTTAAAAATACTAAAGTGAATCGAAAGTTAGGGAGGTTTGGATAAAAAAAAAATATTTTAACTCATCTCATCTCATATAATTATTATAATTTTTCTAAATTTTCACATAAAATACAATAAATAATTCAATTTTTTTAAATACCAAAATAATAATAATATTAAAAAATAATATTCTAACAATATTTTATTCAACTTTCATCTTAACTCATATCATTTCAATTCACTATCCAAACCTCTCCTAATAAGTTATATTTTGTAAATGCATGTCACAATGCGAAAAGGATTTCCATAAGATTATTATTCCAATTTGAGAGTCTCAAGCGAGAAAGAGAGATATAAAATGAATTTCCCAATATTTATTGAGTATTTGATGGTGTTCAAAAAATTAAAACAGAGAGCAATAAATATTGTAAGACAAACGTGATGTGTTTATTTTTCTTTCATTTAAGATCTTCAAGTTCAGATGAAAAACTCAGGAAACTTACTTCATCGGGGCATACACTGTGATTTAGCTGGCCTACATCTGCTGTGAGATTGCTTCCTTGTTTTCTTTCTTCACCTCAATAAAAGATGGACGATCCCTTGATTTCCCAAATTTTGGGGCACATAAGATAAGGGAAACATGCAACTAGCTATATGAATGCATGTCACAATGTCATGTGCGCAAAGAAAGCATAGCCTAAAGATGATGACTATGCAATCTAGGACACTAGGTTATGCCAACATCTTGTTTTTAATTTATACTTTAAAATTTACATTATGTTTATTGCATCATGTTTTTATCTCATATATATACATTCATCCAAATAAGTACATGCATATATATATATATATATATATATCTCTACTCTCGACACAAAAAGAGGCAAGTTTTCGATAATGTATTGCGGAGTCGTGCTTAAAGCTTATCTCGATATGATGGTTTCTGTTGTGGTGTGGTCATCTGTACCCAATGGATGATCTAAGCGGTAGAGTAAATTTATGGCATAAATTTTGGCATTTGCTTTGGGTTTACATTTCTCCTTTTTTTTTTCTTGTTTTTCAATTCTCTATATGTGTCCTTTACTCTCCCTTTCTATGGTTTTTTAACCTAAAAGTGCTCGTCTAGGCGTGAGTACCTCCGTGAGCACATCCGCAAGTATCAAGGAAAGGTAAAGTGCCCCCATGGAGAGTCGCAACCCAGATTAGCACCAAGGAAGCAAAAGTGTTTGTATCCTCCATAAGCAATGTGAAGAAGTATGAAGCTCGCCACCTTATAGAGTATTGTAGAAAGACAAAGTGCTCGCTCCTCAAGCCAAGAGAGCAAAAGTGCTCGCCATTTGAGCAATTACTACGAAGAATAAAAGTGATTAGACCCAAGCGAGTATCAGGAAGAGCAAAATTGATTCCATGCGAGTACACTTATCAAAAGTATTTATCTTCCAAGCGAGAGTCAAGGAGAGCAAAAGTGGTCGCCCCCAAGCGAACACTACAGAGAGTAGATGGACTTTCCGAAACTAACTATTGAAGTAGAGTCTACAATAAAACATAAGTTATCAATGTAAAGTGCCTAGGCTTCAGCAAGCAACCTGTATGTTGTACAATGCTCTGCACCTTGGAGAGTAATGTAAAGTGCTTGCTCTCCAAGCAAGCATCTGGGAGAGTCAAAGTCCTCGATCACACGAGCATTATAGAAAACAAAAGTGCTCACTTTTAGGCGAGCACCACGGAGAATCAAATTGCTTGACCTCAAGCAAACATTCAAGAGCAAAAGTGCTCGTGACATGAGTGAGCATGCCAGAGAGCAAGAATGCTCGGGAGAGCACCACGTGGAGTAAAAGAGCTTCATAAACCTAATTATTGAAAGAAAGTAGACGAAAAGCCATATGTTACTAATGTAAGGTGCCTGGCCTTCGATGAGACACTGGAAAATAATTATAACCTTCTTTTAATAATTAATATATTACGATGCTTAAAAGATGTGATAAAATGAATGAAAAATACTATTTATACTTAAGAAAAACTTACAAAAAACTTACTTCTCCACATATCAATTATTGATATAAATAAAAACTACTCAAAATGAATTTTATAAATAAAAATATAAATATACATAATACTACTCAAAATGAATTGCATCTTAAATTTTATAAATAAAATGAATCGCATCTTAAAAACAAAACTAATAAAATGAATTTTATAAATAAAAATAAAAATAAAAATTATAAGTATAGGTAATACCACTCAATATGAATCGCATCTTAAATTTCGTTTTCATGGCTAATTAATATTTCGCCCAAAGTCAATGACATGCCAAACATTCAGCTTAAAGATGAATTACCTAACTAGCTATCAATTTCTTTGCCTAATCTGTGATTATAGGGTAGGGCTGATCCCACTTATTATTTTTTATTTTATTTTATTATTATTGAACTAATTAAATTGTTCTACTTAACATCTATACATTACATACTTATTATAAAAAAAATAAATTAAAATAAATATAATGTGTGGTAAGTGAAAATGATAAGTAAAATTATTCATCTCTTAAATTCACTTCTCGAATCGCCTCAAACATTCAACCATCAGGATTTATATATACATAATAAAATTTTATTCAACTTGCACTCTTCCCAATATTTCAAAAGTTTTTATGAAAAAATTATACATCCAGCTATTCGTGTTAGAGTATTTTTATTAGATTAGCTAAAAGTTAAATTCATTGAAGATTTAGTTATTAAATCATAAAATGTGATCACATTAGAATTGCTAAATTTCAAGTTATTGGAATTTAGCTACAGTCACTTCTAAAATTATTTTTAAATTTGAAATGAACTATTCATTCATCAAATACATTTTATATTAGTTATTTCTCTCTCCCTTTTATATCAATTATTTATCTCTCACTTTTAAATGACAATTGAAAAAATATAATTAGAATATGATTACTAACTAATATATAATATTATGAATAGTAAAATATGATAAAATAAAATAAATTCATAATTAAAAAAATTAAAATATTTTTAAAATTATTAATTACTCATTACTATATAATGAATAAATGAATAGTACGTCCAATGTGGAGATTTGATGTGAATAACTAAAGCCAAATTTTTTTTGAATGTGAGAGGAGGGTTTCGAACTCCCGACCTTCTTTTTGAAGATTGAGATTTATGCCTATCAAGTCACAGAACTTTAACTTATAGCACGTTAATTTGTGAGAGAATTCATAAGTTCCTTGGCAGCTGGTCAAATCTTTTGTTTTACTAATGGCATGCACGTACATAGAATTATCTGCCCAAAATAGGAAAATGCATGCACGTTGAAGAACTTAATATTTTCATATCCAAAACTCAATAATTGAATAATCTTCTTTAGATTTTTTCATTCATGTAACATACTTGCATGCAGTTACAATACATAGTTTTTTGTAATTCTCTTCTCTAATATGTTGTTTCCTAGCTTGTACGTAGAATTATATGCATCACCTATGAAAATATATAGGAACTGTGGACGTACATGAAGTACTTGATCTCCCTCTATTTATCACTGCAAATTGACCGATGGCGTAAGCTTATAAGAATTAAAACTACTTACGATCGACCTAATTACCATCTCCTTTACTATTATAAACGAAGAATAAACAAATTAATTAAATTACATCCCAATTGATAATACAGACATATCATGATCAATTCATTATAACCTGCATAGATAACACATTAACGTCGTAGTGATCATGACATTACAAACATATATATATATATATATGAACTAAAACTCACAACTTGATCACGGCTATATCTTACTTGCTATATATTATAAAGGAAGAATTAACAAACCAATTAAATCCCATCTTCGTTGATAAAACAGACATTTTATGATCAATCATAACCGTAGATAGATCAATCGTCTTCAACTCCCATCTGTCTCCTCCCCAAACAAACTTTCTTGTGGGGCCTCTTTTTTTGCGACTATCAAATTGTCAAGGGCATGATACCAACTACTCCCTAAGCATCTCTCTCTCTCTCTCTCTCTCTCTCCCTTTTTTTCAACACCTAAAAAGCTAGGTGAATGAATAAAGGTTATAATATTAAAGATCAAAAACAATACCATTAGTCTATTATATAATTGGCGTCTTTGGCAAGCAAAGTTAAATTTACGTTACTTATATGGCACTGATCTAATCTCATTCTATTGACGTAATTAATGATTAATTAATCTAATGATCACTATCAAATTCTATTGTGTCAATAAAGTGCCACAATTGTGAGATAATAACATAATTTTTGTACATTTTCATATTAGCATATCATGATCTTCGCATGCATCCGAAAGATCATCAGGGTTCCTCATGATCTACTTGTTATTGATCAAAGATAATTTCGCTAAATTAAATTTATCATCCATATGTTACTTCAAAGGATACTCCCAACACCTAGTTGTCTAGCTCATCTCAACCCAAGAGTAGGGTTGGCCGAATCTACCATAAAACCTGTTGAAACTTACAAAACCTTCAATATTTAAACTTGCATGACACATATAAACTTCAAACTTAACAAAAGACTTCTTCTCGTTTCTAACATGTTTGATTATTTAGATATAGAGAAATTACTTGTACAAACTCTAAATAGACAAGACACATATAAGTTCTTATAAAAAAGTGGATCCCACCTAAAAAAAAAATCTAAAAAAAAATTATTTTTTATTAATAGGACCTATTTTTTTACAAAAAAATTATAAGAAATTTGTCTATTTGAGATTCTAATATTAATGACACTTGCAAAGAAGTAGAACATGACAGCTCTTTGCATTGGTGTTATGTATAGAACAAAACGCGTCCTAACGTTTAGTTTCATGACAACAGAATTTTTGTACTTTATCTTTTGAAAGCGATTTAGGGGAAAGAGAGATATTGGAGGACCATACATTAATCATACATCCGTCTTTATATAACAGCTAGCGTTTTAGAGGTCAAATGTACATGATTAATTAAAAGACAAAGCCACCATCACTGAATATATTTCATTCCATTAATATGAATCTTCCTACATATGCACATAAATTGATATGAAGAGTACGTGAATAGTATACTAAAATTGAGTTGTTGACAAGCTTGACTTGTTTAATTGAATTTTGTTATATACAGTCATTTTTATGTATTTCTTACATATTCCATTGATATGATTGGTCAAATGAGTTATTTTATATTAAAAAATAATAATACAGTCAATCACATTAGTAAAGTATACAAAAAGTACATAAAAATAATTGTACATAAAATTTTTATGTTTTAATTACGTGGATTGGATCAAGATTGAAACATATATATATATATATATGCTCATACTTGAGTGGCCAATATATATATATATATATATATAATTTATTTACAAGCCTTTCTTTTTACACTCAATATATCGTTGATGTGGAAGCGTTTCACATTAATTATATTAAAAAATTATTTATGTTTTGAATTTTTAATTGCAAATAAATTTTAATATATATGATCGGTATTAAAAATTAATTTTCCCACTTAAATTCAGACAATTAAAAGTTATGTTATGGTAGTGGCTGTATCATTATTTCATTTTCCTTCCCCCTTCACAAACGCGTCTTTAGATTCTTAAGTTAGTTCCATGAGAACAAAGTTTTTCTTTATTTTTTTCCTTTGCATGTAGAGGAACGCGACTTCGGGGAAGGGGATAGGGAGGGCCACACGATCTGTCCTGCGTTGGTAAATTGATACACTGAAGGGATTAGAATTACGTGGAGACAAACAGCTTGCTTTTCAGACTGGGTTGATAGACATAACTCGCACCCGTCATTTAGTAAAGTAAAATACCTGACTGCTGCTTTCCCTTTCCCACCAGCATTAAAATTTACTCCTTAATTCATTTTGTCACCTTTTTTTCCCTTATTTCTAGTTTCTCCCGAAAAAGATAAGAGATTCATCAATCACAAATTATTCACAATTCCACAGACAAGACTAGGGACACCCTCCTATATTAGCCGGTTTCCTCTTATTCAATCTCGTTCCAGCACCTCCTTGACTCTGTTTTGCTCATTAGTTTTTGTTTGATATCTGTTTCCATTAATTTATTACATGAAATAATCTACGAGCCTGTCAATATTGGAAGCTGGCACCAGGTTCTAACCAGCTGGTGCTTTACAAGATTTGTGCGCAATATTTGTCTGTTCCTCTTATTTGCATTTAAATCCTTTTGAGAACTTCAAAAGGGTAACTCAGATTTGCTTTCTGCTCTGGGATTACACATCTGGGTGTCTCTCTTGGAGCTCACATGATCCGAAAGGTGCCAACTTTTCTCTTTCTTGTTCAGTTTGTTTCATATGTGTTTTTATTTCGATGGTGTTTGTGAGTCTTTGTATCGCTCTTCCTGTACAAGAACCCGGGATTTCATTCAAAACCTAGCTTAAAGAAAGCCTCTATCTTTGTTCTTTAATAAACTTTCGCTGTTTATCGTGATGGGTAGCAGAAAACACGAGTTGTTAATCTGGGTTTTATCAATTTTGTCCCTGACATGCTTTTCAAGTGGATTTAATCCTGTAGACAGTTACCTAGTAAACTGTGGATCATCCACCAATACTTCAATAGGTGACCGTGTGTTCGTTGCCGATAACTTGGCTTCAAATTTGCTGTCAACCCCTCAAGATATTCTTGCCGAAACCTCTTCAAAACCATTCACTTTCTCTGAAGATTCAGCGCTGTATCAGACAGCAAGAGTCTTTACTGGATCCTCAAAATACACGTTTTCGATCCGCCAGAGTGGGAGGCTGTGGATCCGCCTCTATTTCTACCCATTCGTATATAATACTTACAATATGAGTGCGGCAAAATTTTCTGTTTCAACTCAAGACCATGTCCTTCTGAGCAATTTCGGTGTTAAAAACACTTCTATCCTCAAAGAATTTTCATTAAATGTGACATCAAACATACTTGTAATCACCTTCACACCTTTGGACAATTCAATCGCTTTCTTAAATGCCATAGAAGTGGTTTCGGTCCCTGATGGGCTTATTAATACCAATGATGCCGACACTGTTAATTCGCCAACAAGGTTCCATGGGTTGTTGCCTCTAGCACTTGAGACGGTATGGAGGGTGAACATGGGTGGACCAAAAGTCACCTTTGATAATGATACACTTTGGCGAACTTGGGTTCCAGATCAAAGTTTTTTACTACAAGAAAACTTTGCCAAAAATATCTCAAATATTGCAGCTGTTCGGTACGTTGACGGTGGGGCAACAGAAGATATAGCTCCACCCACTGTCTATGGTACTGCCACAGAGATGAACTCATCAGGTGATCCTAACAGCAACTTCAATATTAGCTGGGAGTTCAATGTGGATCCGGGATTTCAGTACCTTGTTCGGTTTCACTTTTGTGATATTGTAAGTAAAGGTCTTCACGAGCTCTACTTCAATGTTTACATCGACTCATGGGTTGTTCTTAGGGACGTTGATCTGACTACTTATTCCTTCAACACCTTGGGTGCTGCATTTTATATGGATTTTGTTACATCGTCAGCTGTTAGCAGAAAGCTCCGTGTAAGTATTGGCCCATCTACTCTAAGTGATACTTACCCCAATGCGATCCTAAATGGGCTGGAGATCATGAAAATGAACAATTCTATGGGCAGTCTGAGTGCAGCAGCCTCTATGATTATTCCTTCAGATTCAAGTTCAAAGAAAAATGTTGGTGTGATAGTAGGTGTAAGCATTGGGGCCTTCATTACAGTTGTATTAGCTGTAATTCTCTTTGTGTTGTGCCGAAAAGGAAAAAAACTGGCGCTTCAAAGAAATTCAAAGACATGGGTTCCGATAACCATCAATGGAGGAAATTCTCAATCCATGGGAAGTAAATACTCTGGTGGAACGACTGCTAGTGCTATTTCTAACTATGGCTATCGCATTCCTTTTGCAGCAGTTCAAGAAGCTACAAACAACTTTGATGAGAGTTGGGTTATTGGGATTGGTGGTTTCGGGAAAGTGTACAAAGGCGTTTTAAGCAATGGTACGAAAGTGGCAGTTAAGAGAGGAAATCCTCGGTCCCAACAGGGACTTGCAGAGTTTCAAACTGAAATCGAGATGCTGTCTCAGTTCCGCCATCGCCATCTTGTTTCGTTGATTGGATACTGTGACGAAAAGAATGAGATGATCTTGGTTTATGAATATATGGAGAATGGGACCCTCAAGAGTCATCTTTACGGTTCAGGTCTTCCCAACTTGAGTTGGAAGCAGAGGCTTGAGATATGCATTGGATCAGCTCGAGGACTCCATTACCTCCACACAGGATATGCAAAAGCAGTTATTCACCGCGATGTAAAGTCTGCTAATATCTTGCTTGATGAGAATCTCATGGCAAAAGTTGCTGATTTTGGGCTCTCAAAGACAGGACCTGAAATTGACCAGACTCATGTCAGTACAGCAGTGAAAGGAAGTTTTGGGTATCTTGATCCAGAATATTTCAGAAGGCAACAACTGACGGAGAAGTCAGATGTGTATTCATTTGGTGTGGTTTTATTTGAAGTTCTTTGTGCAAGGCCTGTGATAGATCCATCCCTTCCAAGGGAAATGGTGAACTTAGCTGAATGGGCAATGAAATGGCAAAATAGAGGGCAGTTGGAACAGATAATAGATTCTACTCTAGTGGGAAAAGTTAGACCAGATTCTCTAAGGAAGTTTGGAGAGACTGCTGAGAAATGCTTGGCTGACTTTGGTGTTGATAGGCCCGCTATGGGAGATGTCTTATGGAATCTCGAATATGCTCTTCAACTTCAAGAGGCAGTTACTGATGGTGATCCTGAAGAAAACAGTACTAATATGATTGGTGAACTCTCTCCACAAGTGAACAATTTCAGTGGCAGCAGTACTAATGTTTCTGCTACCCAGTTTGGTGTGTCAGTCGTGGATGATCTTTCAGGTGTTTCCATGAGTAGGGTGTTCTCACAGCTGGTGAAGTCTGAGGGTAGGTGACAGTGTGAGATGGTGTACTCTGTGCCCTGTGATTTCAGCAACTTTCTAATAAGATTTTTGGGTCTTTTTCTTCTGAGGGACAACTGTTTGCGAAATTACGGTAGATAGGGGGTTATCTTGATTCTGTTATCCATAAAATGAGACCCAGTATCTCATTGTACAATATTTGGGTTTTGTTTGATTACTAGAAAATCCAAAGGGGTACTCTGCTCCTAATCTATAGTGCTCAAAATGTTTATAGAGGTGTCCTTGGTGGAGTGCTGCAATCAAACTACCATGAGCATTGTTAGTTTTATTTTGTACAGAAGGGCCGGTGGTTCAAGTGAGTTTTAGCAGTTTGTAAGAATGTTGCAGCTTCGTTGTCAAGCAGTGTACGTGTTTATCTTTTTTTTATTTGTATCAAGTAACATGGTTAACAAAACATTTACCATTATTACTACTAGTGTTTTTGTCGAGTGATTCAGGTGTAACAAGATAATAAATAAACAATTACCATTAACACTGCTAAATCAGGGCAACATATGAACTTGTAAAGTTCAAAAGTTGTCGTGGGGAAAAATTGCAGGTCTGGTAACTGGTAAGGTGAATTCGGCATCTCTGATGAAGAAAGCTACTCTCTATGATGCCATATTGTCATGTTGGTTTGATGGACTGGAGTTTATGAGGGATTTATTCCAAAAATCTCTGCAGTTGTAGCAGAGGCAGATCTCAACAAGAAGCAGATGCTTATGCTAATTGTTGCCGTTATTTGTTCATAAGCATTTAAAAATAAAATAGAACTGATCTTTTAAGGAACTTTTTTTTTTTTGGAGGCGGGAGGAGGTGTTTCTTTCTTCAAACAAAAAACATGGGTTGCAAAAAACAGAACAGAACAGAACAGCAAGCATTGGAAGTTATCTATAATCCATCATCACATCGGAGCTTATCTACTTTTGCCACAATCATTAACAGGATGCTGCAACCCGCTAACCGGCCTGTGGTTCACTCTATTAATGAGTTAATGAGCATGAACAAAACAAAACTAAAAAAAGCCCCATCAATCTGCATTTAACATAGCTGCATTAACTTTCCTTCAGCTTAATCATTGTATAAATTGAAACTGAACTTGATTTGCACTCTTAAATTATCTTTTAAAATCTGACTTTTAAGATCTTGTCATGTGTCATATTTTCATATCTTAATCGAATATATATACCAATTTTCCAAATTAGTTTCACTCTCTTTCTCTTATCGCAGCCGCTATACCAGTAAATATAGACCACTCTTTCTTGGGTGCGTGTGGTGAGACGTGAAAGCAATAAAGAGCAGAAATATTTGGCAAACGCACTCCTGTGCCTATAGGGCAAAAATTGGGTATATAAAGAATATCATTCAAGATCATGGTGCTGGCAAGGAATATCATTAAGTTGGGATCAATCAAGTTGGAGCTGACAAGGAAAATGTGTTTGAAAAATTACTGAAATTTTCTTTTTATGCAAATGAATAGGTGAGATTGATGGAGATGAATGACGAATAGATCTTATCCATTCACTTTTTTAGCAGCACTCATTGTATGATTTATTTAGTAAACCAATTAACTCAAGGGAAGCAGCCAATACCAGTAGTGATGAGAATCTGGAAAATATTTATGTGGGCATTAAAATTTTCAAGCATGTTATTGATAAGAGTCCCATTATGTTGAGGAAGGGAAAGGATAAACACGAAGTGAAAAATATAGAGGTTCTTCGTCCATCCTTTAAAGAGATAAGGGTTTGGACTCTGGATAGACTGAACAGTAACGATATTGTTGGAAAGTGATCATGCGGCCGGGCTGCTTCCTCTCAAAGTCCATCACATCTTTTTGTGGAGATAACATGATCTGAATCAAAACAGTAACAATTTCTGCATTATTGTCTTTCGTAGCTTCTATATCTTCTGGCATGTAAATGAACAAGTACTGAAGATTCCATAACTTCAACTACTCCTTGAACATGTTTTCCAATTCTACTATTTAATATTTAATACAATGAATAATTTATATTTCTAAATAGTTTTTATAAGATCTTGCTAAATTGAGGCATAAAATTTACAATGAAGTCTCATTTTAAATTGTTGTGTTAAATATAAATTCCAAAACTTTTATTTAAAGATTTTAAATAAAGCTTCATTTTATGAAAAATTTTGAAAAATATTCTATATAATAATTTATATTTTATTATATTATAATTAATAATGAATCACTTAAATTTTGTCTTAGGTCTCAATTTGTATTGAGCCGGCATTGTGACACCTTTTGCAACATAAGAATGAACAATAAGGCCTGGTTTGTTTTAACAAAACATTTCATCTTATTTAATCATTATAAATTTATCAAACTTTCAAATAAAATATAATAAATAATTCAATTTTTTCAAATTTTAAAAGAAAAATAATAATATTTTATTCAACTTTTATCTCATCTTATGTCATTTCATCTGTGTAATCAAACGAGACCTAAACAACCATGCATTACTAATTTTTCAAAAAACTACATATTCGGATATATTTTTCCAGCTTCAATATTAAAAGGGTCTTAAGAATAATCTTGATATGACCGTCGATGATGAGCAGATGGCGATGCATTATTTGGATTTATCTGAGGATATATATGTTAAAACTAATATGCAATGTGTCTTGACTGTGGATGGGAATTTGAAGGAAATAAAACTGTTATATGACGAGAAAGAACTAAATCATCAAGAAGTTGGAAAATGTAGAGCCTCGTCCTAAAACAAATATGAATATATATAAAACCTAAAGCAATATCAATGGGTGTTGATTATACATGATGGTGGAAATGAATGACTTCAATGAAAACAATTGTTCTTTCTTTTCAATGAACACAAATGGCTAAATTCTAATTCTTGATTATTACTACAATATTATTGGCTACCATTTCGCTTTATCATAATTTTTTTTTAAAAAAAATTACGGTATCTTAATTTTATTAATAGTCCTTACTTTTAGTGGAAAATATAGTAATTACATATACGTATGTGGTCCTCAGAGAAAGAGACTGAGTTGGTAACTAAAATACCATAATTCTATCCCATTTGTTACAATCCCATTAGAAATCAAAAGGATCATTTCTTTATTTGGTTGGAACTGTACTCATCAGCTTACCTTTATCTAAAAATAATGCAAGATAGATGATCCTATAGAAGGTGACAAGGGTTTTGTTGTCTGGTTATCATCATAGTACGCCTCATTGAACTAATTATGCAGTGTGTCAATCGTACGTACAACCACCACCGCAAGGTAATGCAGAGATCAATAGAAACAGACACAGAGAAAAGGTTAAAGAACAGGTCAACGAGACGAACCAAGCTCGATTTATAATGACCAAAAACTAAAAGATGACTACGATCTGGTGATGGTGTTGGTCCCATTATCTATGGCTTCTTTCTCCTATTCATTGATATACAATTAATGCATGCTAGCAGCTTGGCGGTAGTGGTGAATCTCTTCCCATCGCTATCTGATGGAAACTACAGATATTTAGCGTAACATGGAAGGTATATATATATTTAATCGGGATGGCTGAAGACTTCAGCCTGAAGTCCCAGCCAATTGTAAATTTCCACCACATACTTCGACCTAACTATGACCCATCAGCCTAGCTAGGCACCCCAACTCCACCTAACGTACCACCATCTCACTTCTGATTGGTCTTGTCAAATGACAAGATGAAACTAAGCAAATTAAAAAAACAAAAAAATCCTGTCGAACAAACCTCATGTTATTCATTGCTATTGCTTGGCCAGAAGAGAGAGAATATATTTAAAAGAAAAGGTTACAATTGCCTTGTTTTGGAGCTGATTGGATTACTTTCCTGTATCTAATTTGTTTTACAAATAATTAAGTTGTAGTTGTTTTTTGTTTTCGCTTAATAATTAAATACAAAAAGTAAGGAGGAATTGATGAAGATTAGAAATCGACACTCTCTATTTATATGTTACCATAATATAGAAAACTCCCCATGAGGTCCCATACCTAATGTGCTTAATGACCACAGCTTGATAAAAAACTGAGATCAGTAGTATGTAATTGGAAATAATTTCATAGAATGATCGATCCTTTTTGGAAAGGATAGAGATTCTTTAGAATTTGAGAGGAAAACAAGTAAAGTGAGCCTATTTATTATATTGTTTGATTTCATCGCATGTTTATAATTTTACCTATTCGATGTTTTGCTAGATAATCTTAAACTTTAATTTTACCTTTTCGATCCACTACAATAAATTTAGCCATTTTCCACGAGTTTTTCCCCAAGGACTACGATGGTGGAAAATATCTATCTAACCGAAAAAAAACTACTTTTTGTAGCTTAACTATATTGTCGCAAAAAATATTGACAGAAATGACATGTATATGGCGTTTTTTAACATTTTACGACAACTTTTGCCTGTCTCTAAAAGAAAGAGTCATATTTATGGTGACAAGAAAACTGCCAGAAAAATATCAATTTAAAAATCCCAATTCAATTCTCCCTCTGATTTATTCTCCCCCAGCCCGATAAGCTTGGTGAGTTAACTGTCGCCCCTTCCATATCGTCGCCACCTCATTTGCAAAATCTCCACTTTTGTAATCTCTCTCTCTCTCTCTCTCTCTCTCTCTCTCTCTATGTGTGTGTGTGTGTTAAGAACCCTAGGTTGGAACTGAAGTGATGAAGTCGAAGTGGGAAGGGGTTCTGAGTTCAACAGGTCGAAGTGAAAAGATTTGAAGTCTTCTAGATTGGGAACGGCATCGTTGAAGATGGAAGAAATGCAAGAATAAGTTAGGGACTCAAAGCTCACTGTTTTGGGAGTGGAGAGCTGCTGTTGTTTAGCCTTTTTTAATTAAGCAACTACCGTTTATTTCATAAGTGTAAAATGCAACATTTGGGGAGTTGTTACAAACGATGCACTTTAGTTACTATTATTTCCACTACTGCTTTGTGTGTAAGTTTATCAAAGTGGCAAAAGTTAGTTATGGGAATGAGGGATATAGGAGAGAAGGGGAGATGAAAAAAAGGGGTCAAGAATCTTCTTGTATCTAGAAACAATTTGGAGGAAAGGACACATCAAATGTTCCCAACGTGACAATGCAATTTCCCCTTGAGGATTTTTATCAAACACCTATTTTGCATCCATTTACTTGTAGCTTATAGCATTTGGTTACTTGTGCCTTCACCATTTTACATCACAAGCAGACTGTAGTGTATCTACTGGAAAGGTTCTTAACAACTGGTATCGAGAGCAATTGATCCTCATGGCTAAAAACACCAGGGCCAACTAACAACAAGATGGCCTGCAACGTTAGGTGGATGGCTTAGCTGCAGATTACCAGCAGATCCGGGGGAGGATGGATCAAATAGATGAGCGCCTGGACCAGCTTATAGATCTGGTAACAACTCTTGTCACCAACCAAAATGCTAATAGAGACTTACAAGTTCCACAAGATAATAATTAATTTCAACAAAGGGATGCAGTACCAAGGGGGGTTTGTTTAGAATTTCCCCATTTTGATTGGGATAATCCATCGGGGTGGATATTAAAAGTTACAAAATACTTTGAATTTCATCAACTGCCACCTGCCCAACTTTGTTAATGGCCTCTTATTACATGGAGGGGGAGGCCCTTGTATGGTACCAAGATGCCATAGACTCGGGATAGTTTGATAATTGGGAAATCTTGATTCGCTCGATGTTGGTTCGCTTTGGACCAACATCTTACGATGACCTGATGGAGACCCTTACTCGGCTTAAACAGACAACATCGGTAGCAGCTTAAAGGGCCCAATTTGAAGCTCTCTCTAATAGGTTGAGGAGCCTTCTCGACCATCACAAACTAAACTGCTTTCTAAGTAGCCTCAAAGACAAAATCCGCTTGCCAATACGTATATTTAATCCCTTGACCTTATATGCAACTTTTAGGTTAACTCAAATTCAAGAGGAATACTTAACCAGCTCCAAAAAGTCACTTAGATGCTTTCCTAATAAAGGGGGAAGCCCAACTGGGGGTCTTTTAATAATTATGGTTCGGGTGAGGATGGAAACACTAGGGTGCAGAAATACAATTCACCTACTAAGAAGATTTCATCTATTTCTATAGATGAAAATAGGAGAAGGGGCCTATGGTTCTATTGTGAATAAAAATGGAACCCAAACCATATTTGTAAAAACTATCGTATTTATTTGTTACAAGGGTATGATGGAGTTGAAGAAGGTAGGGACGAAGAAGATACAGGGAGGGAGTTCGCTATGGAATGAGAGGCACTAGTTCAACAAGTAAATCTAGAACCCGAGATTTCACTTAATGCCTTCACAAGGACACCTAGTGCTAAAACAATGAGGCTGCATTGGACAATTGGAGGGAAGCAAGTGGTGATTCTTATTGACTCTAGGAGCACACTTAATTTCCTCAACCCCTTGGTTGCCAAAAAAATTAAGTTGGTAGTGGATGAGAAGCAAAAGATTGCTATGAGAATAGCAAGTGGATAGCTTATATACAGTGAGGGATATTGTACTACAGTCCATACAAAAATAAAAGGTACTTCTTTCAACTATCCTTATTATGTTTTATTTCTTAGTGGCTGTGATGTGGTGTTGGGGGTGAAGTGGTTGGAAACACTCGGCCTAATTATGTGGGATTTCACTAACCTCACAATGAAATTTATGTATGGTGGGAGGGGAGTTATTTTAGTGGGGCTAACTTTGAATGAGTTCACCTTAGAAGAGAGTAACAAGTCCTTGTTTAATTCGGTTAACAAGGGAAAATGGTTGTTGCATTTGTTGGAAGGGAAAGAGGAGGAAAATTCTGGTTGTTGGGGGGAAGTGGTGAAGAAATTGCTTATGAAATTTCAAGGGATCTTTGAAACTCCCAAGGGGTTACCTCCTTCATGTGCACATGATCACAAAATCACCCTCAATGAGGGCACTAAGCCAATTACAGCACGACCCTATCGATATCCTCATTACTAAAAAGAGGAAATCAAGGAAATGGTGGCTGAATTACTGGAATCAAGGGTGGTACAACCTAGTTCCAGCCCTTTTTCATCACCGGTGTTGTTAGTACGAAAATCATAAGAGTTGGAGGATGTGCGTCGACTATAGAGCACTTAATAAGGAAACCATAAAAGATAAATTTCTTATTCCAGTTATTGATGAATTATTAGACAAGTTGCATGGGTCAGTTGTGTTTTCCAAGTTGGATCTAAATTCTGGATACTACCAAATCCGGGTAATTCCTAAAGATGTGAAGAAACAGCCTTTAAGACTCACGATGGACACTATGAGTTCCTCATGATGCCCTTCGAGTTAACAAACGCACTGTCAACCTTCAAATGGACAACAAATGATGTGTTTCGGCCTTATTTGAGAAGATTTGTTCTAGTATTCTTCGATGATATACTAGTTTACAGCAAGGGTTGGGTTGAGCATTTGGGGCATTTGGAGAAGGTTTTAGAGGTGTTACACGAGCATGAGTGGTATGCTATGTTATCAAAATGTCAATTTGGAGTGGCTGAAATAGATTATTTGGGTCATGTGATAAGTGAGAAGGGCATGGTAGTTGATGTAAAGAAAAATGTTGCTATGTTAGAATAGCCCAAACCAGTTAATGTGAAGTCTTTGAGGGAATTTTTGGGGTTGACGGCAAAGTTTTGAATACTATACTAGACGTCATACCGGTCAAGGCACTGGAACGAAATATTTCGATACTGGTACCGTTTCGTGTACCGTTTCGGGATAGTCGATATATGAATATATAATATATAAATACATATATATAAATTATAAATAGCTTAGTCTGAATTGAGGGTCAAAAAATGAGCTTGTAGTTTGAAAAAATGAAAAAACAAATTAAAGGCCAAAATATCAGCCAGTACGAGCCAAAATACAAGACGGTATAGTCGAAATATCGGCTGGTATGGCCGGTGTTTGGGCCGATACGAAATATATGTAATACATGTACTGGACCAGTGGCCGAAACGATATATATCGGCCAGTACGGTACAATATTTAAAACAATGGTTGACGAGCTACTAGCGTAAATTCATCAAAGGTAACAAGGTCATTACAGCTCCCCTTACTCAAGAAAGATACTTTTTTGTTGACACTTGAGGCTATGGAAGCTTTTAATAGCCTAAAATTGGTTGTTACACAGCCACCCGTGCTACAACTTCTAAATTTTTTGCAGCCATTCACTATTGAGTGTGACGCTAGTGGGCAGGGGATGTGGCAGTGTTAATGCAAGCTGGACATCCATTAGCTTTCATGAGTAAGGCCCTAAAGGGAAAGACACTCTTTCTCTCAACTTATAAGAAAGAGCTTTTAGCCTTGGTAACAACTGTAAGGAAGTGGAGACCTTATTTGTTAGGCCAATCTTTTATTGTAAAAACCGATCAACAGGCATTAAAATTTATATTGGAACAAAGAGTTGAGAATGTAGCCCAACAAAAGTGGATCAGTTAATTGATGGAGTATGACTTCACTATTACTTATAAGCAAGGAAAGGAGAATGTAGTGGCAGATGCCCTATCATGGGTCGAGGATTAGGGTGCGAGCTAAGAAGCAGTTTTAGCCATGATTTCATTCCCTACGACTGATTGGGTGGAGGAATTAAGGGCCAGCTATGAGAATTCTGTTGAAATGCAAGAATTGGTGAAGAAATTGCAATAAAACATCAACCCTTTGAAGGGATATCAATTGTAGCAGGATTTAGTACTAAAAAAATGGAGGATTGTGGTTGTGGTTAAGTCTTCTTTTAAAAATAAGGTGCTGCAATATATACATGACAATCCTATGGCGGGGCACTCGGGATACTTGAAAACGTACCTAAGAGCCAAAATGGATTTTTTTTGGAGTGACATGAAGAAGGAAATCAAGAAGATGGTCTAGGAGTGTGTTGTTTGCCAAGCTGTGAAGTATGAAACCCTCCCCCCCCTAAAGGCCTCTTACAGCCCTTGTCTATTCCAAAGCAAGAGTGGGTGGACATTTCGATGGATTTTATTGAAGGGTTACCTATGTCCCAGGAGTTTAATGTTATATTGGTTGTGGTTGACCAATTCATTAAATTTGGTCACTTTATTCTACTATATCATCCCCATACAGATGCAACAGTGGTTAATCTATTCTTGAACCATGTCTTTAAGTTGCATGGTCTACCAAGGAATATTGTCACGGATAGGGATCCGATCTTTGTGAGTTTATTTTGGAGGGCTTTCTTTTCACTGAGGGATCTACCCTAAGTCACAGTTCAGCTTATCACCCTCAGTCTGATGGACAGATTGAGACCTTAAACAAATACCTGGAAAGCTATTTAAGGTGTTATGCAGGAGTGAAACCCCAGAGGTGGGTGCAATGGTTAGTGTTTGCAAAGTGGTGGTACAATACGTCATACCAAACCTTTACAAAAATGACCCCATTCGAGCCCTGTATAGTTATGCCCCCCCCACCACTACTAGCCTACATTAAGAGAACATCAGTAAACAACCAGGTTGACCAAACACTATAGACCTGAGACAAAGTGCTTCAAGTGCTCAAGGAAAACTTAGATCATGCAAGAAACAGAATGAAAGTTCAAGCAGATAAAAGGAGAATTGAAAGGCGCTTTGACATTGAGGACTAGGTTTACCTGCAGCTATAGCCTTATCGTCAGAAATCCATGGCCAACTGCAAGAACATGAAGCTTGCTCCTCGATTTTATGGTCCCTTCAAAGTTTTGTAGAGGATTGGAGAGGTTGCCCACCGTCTGGATCTATCGAAGGCTGGAGCCCAGATCCAACCCTTAGCCATTATTTCCTCCAATAGATGCACACGGCGAGGTCCAACCAGAGCCCGAACTTGTCGTTGACCGTCGCTTGAAACGCCAAGGGGATCAGGCCATTACTAAAGTTCTAGTCAAGTGTGTGGGTGCATCTGAAGATAACAACACTTGGAAGAAATTGTGGGAATTGCAACACCTTTACCCACACCTTGTGTGAAAGGTGCTGTGAAGAGGAAGGTAGCTGTTAGGAACCCTAGGTTGGAACTGAAGTAATGAAGTCAAAGTGGGAAGGGGTTCTAAGTTCAACAAGTCAAAGTGAAAAGGTTTGAAGTCTTTTAGACTGAGAACGGCGTCGTTGAAGATGGAAGAAATGCTAGAATAAGTTGGGGACTCAAAGCTCACTGTTTTGGGAGTAGAGAGCTGCTGTCGTTTAACTTTTTTTAATTAAGCAATTGTCGTTTATTTCATAAGTGTAAAACGCAACATTAAGAGAGTTGTTCCAAACGGTGCACTTTAGTTACTGTTATTTCCATTCTTACTTTGTGTGTAAGTTTATCAAAAGGGCAAGAGTTAGTTACAGGAAATAGGGATATATGAGAAAAAAGGATCAAGAATATTCTTGTATCTAGAAACAATTTAGAGAAAGGGACACCTCGAATGTTCCCAACGTGACAATACAATTTCCCCTTGAGGATTTTTATCAAATATCTACTTTGCATCCATTTCCTTGTAGCTTACAGCGTTTGGTTACTTGTTCCTTCACCATTTTACATCACAAGCAGACTGTAGTGTATCTACTAGGAAGGTTCTTAACACACACACACACACTTTCTCTATCTCTTCTCGATCTATGTCCGTTTCTATCACGTTCAATTGCAAAACTTGATTTCGTCACCAAACCCATGGCCCAATGCACCGTGCACCTTTCGATCACTTGTAAAAAATGAGCGTCACGATTCGCAGGCATTAACCAAAACGCTGTCATCATGTCCCGCTTCTAGCTTCTCTTCATGGGGACACCACCAGAAACAAGAAAAATGATTTACATCAGCCACTGTTTGGCATCAACCAAACAACACCTTACGTAGCATGAGCCAAACCACTCACCCCGAAGTCCCCCCTTCGAAATACTACTAGGGCTATGAGAGAGAGAGTTGATGAGAGAGAGATTGAGGATAGAGAGAGAGACTTGAGAAGAGAGAGAGCTGATGTGTGTGTGAGAGAGAGAGAGAGACCCGAGGAGCGAGAGTGAGAGAGCTGATGAGTGAGAGACCCGATGAGTGAGAGAGAGAGTTGATGAGAGAGAGTCATAGACGAGAGAGAGCTGATGAGAGAGAGAACATTTAAAAAAATAAAAAATAAAGTGTGTTTAGAGAGAGAAAAAAAAATAATGCCAACTAAGTTGTGAACAGTAACTGATTGTAGCAACACTCCAGAAACAAAGACAAGAACGCCGGCCTCGAGTTGTAGAGGGTCCTAGATGACTTCCCGTACGACGTCATCCCCAATGACCTGTCTATGCTTGCAAGTAGTCTCAATTGATCCTTCGTTGGGCTTTCTGTTCCAAACAGGTTGCAAAACTTTAGGGGTTTTCACTATGATTCAATTTCGAGTTTGCTTTGCTCTTTTGGTAATTTCTCTGTTTGATTCCAGAGCCTTTATCTTCAACACAATTATCTAATTCGGAATCCGATGGGTCCCGTATTCGGCTTGCTTATTGGTTTAAGGGCGGGTTGAAGGCTCTATGCAAAGAGTTTCTGATGAGGAATCTGATCAGTACTTTCATAGTTAGCAAGTAGGTTTATATCACCTCTTTATAATTTATTGAATACCTGCTTACCGCAAACATGAAGCATGTGCAATATTTTTCTCGTAAAAAAAGACTGATGCACATATGGTGTAATAATTTCATAAACAGTACTTAAACTGTAACAACAGTTCTTTTTAATTAAGAAAAGTTTGAGAAAGCCCTTTATGAGCAATAGAGGATTGCCAATTTTAGTATCATTATCCTTCCGTTGTGACTGTTTGTCATATTAACATGTTTCTTCATTTTCCCTTTTAAGTCAATTGAAATTTAGGGTTATTAAAATGGTATGGGAGATGCTTGTTATTATGGCTTCAAGGTGTTCAGGTAAAGGTGGGAGTCTTAAAATGAGTAAAACAAACTAAATTTAAAAAAGTAATTATAATGAGCAGAAAGTAAAAATAGGATGGTGGGTAGGTGAGTCGGTGAAAGAGGTCATTTGTAAGAGTAATCAAACTTGGACGGGGAGGGATCATTTCAGAAACTTCAAATTGTTTAAGAATGATGATATTTTCCTATTTTGCCATTTTCTTCTGGATTTATTTGACTCTGAAATTTCTTTTTCCTTCAAGTACATTCAACATCTGTGCATGAACATCTGTTTATATCAAAGTATATTTTTTCAAACTCACGTGTTTGAACTTGTACAATTCAAACAACTAAATATATTTCTTTGGGTATCTTTTCATGCTACTGACTTTGGAGTGTTCTTTGTTGTTTGCAAGTGAATCCAACAAGTCGAAAAAGTAAGATCGAGTCATGATATCTCAGGATGTTTGTACATTGTTCCAATACTTTACATATTGCTCCTCTGATTTGTTTCAACTTTCCAATTATTTTGGAACAAAAATTAGTGGAGTGGAGACAGGAAGGTTTTCTTAAATCTAGCTCCTCTGATTTGTGTTTACAGATAGCAGTTATATTTTCTTGATGCCACTCCTTTCTCCAATATCAATTCTTTTATCTTGTCCGTCATCTCTCATGACACAATTGTCTGCTACTTTTAATTTGGTTGGTTAGAGCATATTTCATTTTAGAGATATTCTACTTTTTCTGTTTGTGAATTGATGTGCGTGTTCCAGCTCCTTGTCTGCTTGGATGCATTTGAAGGAATTAGAGGGGAGTGATCACCATTGCTCCCACGAATAGACCAGATATTCTAGATCCAGCACTTGTGAGACCTGGGCGGTTTGATCAGAAAATATATATATCCCCAAGCTTGGCCTTATCAGTCGTATTGAAATTTTGAAGGTATTGGTTACTACTGTGGTGTGGCAAGGTTGCCATTTTTGGTTGGTGCAGAGCTTAACATAGTTGATGTTGCTGCTATCAATATGATACGTGATGGAAGAACTGAAGTAAGTAGTTCTGGAAATAGATATCTGAAATTGCTTTTCCTGAGGAAAAATGCATGCAAAAAAGTTTACATGTTATTAGGAACAAAGAGCATTTGCATGGTTTAAATGAGGGTCTAATTGGCCAAAGTTTTACATCTCATTTAGCAGTCTTTTGAAGAAAGAGTTACGTGGCAGCAACATGGATGGAATTAGCGAACACTTGGTGAGATAGTGGGTAATATTAATACCCACCAGTACCTCTCGCAATAATTGGTTCTATTCCCACGAGGAGTAACGACAGTAAATGTGCTTTTGTGGCAAGCTTAGTAGGCTATTGCCACGAGATTTGTTGTTAAAAGTATTTCTCACGACTTGAATTTTTTATAAGATAAAATATTTTTTGCGATAGACTTGTATTCCATGAGCCTTCCACGAATAAAATTGATGGGAATAGAATTTTTCTCAAAAAATGATGTTTTTGTGCCACCAAAAGTCAGTACCTTTATTAATGATTCATTGTTTATGACTAAATGAATAAAGAAATAATATACTTTATTCCCCCCCCGGGGCAAAAGATCATGAGGAGGGTTTCATCAGTTAATTAGATCATTTATTTATATAGTACTACGTACTAGGTGGAGTATTAGTATTGAATTGATCATCTTATTTTTTAAATTTTGATTAATATGTAATTTTTTTATATTTAATTAATCATTCAAAACTTGAAGTCTATATTAGATTAGTCATCACACTTTCTATAATAATAAAATTTTATTATTTTTATTATTTTTATTTTTTAATTAATTTTTATTTTATTTTTATAATCTTCAATAACTTTCAATAAATCATATTTATTTTTATTTTCACAATCTAACAATTTATAATATAATAATATAAAAAAATATTTTTAGACTTGTTATAGTTCTTTTCATACTTGAAAAGACGAATGGATTTATTGTAGCTTATAATTTAGATGAAAATAATTTAACTAATTTAATGTGAAGTAAATATAGATGATATTAATAAAAAGATATTTCACTAATCCAATACTAATGCTCTTGAGACCCCCATATATGTACCTTCTGTGTTCCACAATCCAAATATCCGACTTTCAAGCGAGAAAGTTGATCTTAAACATCATCGAATAAATTTAAGACCATAAAATAAATCAAACCCACTAAAAACGAAAAACTAGCTAGAATAAAAAAGGAAGATCTAGCAAAATAAAAAATAAGAGCATGCATGGAATCAGGTGTCTCCATGATCAACCGCATCAACCTTGGCAGTGCAAAACAACAACCGCCGGAAAAACGAGGACAAGGTGCCGCTTGAACGACCCTCCATGGCCGGCCTCCTGATCAACAAGCCAAACCGCCTCTTCCGAACAGCAGTACTAGTACTGTTTTCCTTGCCCTGATCTCTTCTAATACTATCGGCTGTGGCCACTCTTCTAGTAGTGCCGTTTTCCTTGCCCTGACCTCTGCTAATTCTATCGGCCATGGCAACTCTCTGCAGTACTCTGCCCAAGCACTTCTTGGTCTTTTCGGGGATACTACTCTTTTGTCTTGAAAACGTGTAGCTCCTCAAATACATTTGCCTACATGAAATGCTGTGCACCACTCTAGAATGAGCATGCGCCCCCGCCCCCCGGTTCTCTTTTGAGCTGATGGACTTCACGAACTCGGCGTCGGATTCCGGCCACTTGTAGAGGTTGGCATAGGTTAGTCGCATCGGGACGCGGGCATCTTCGACGCAGTCTGATTTGCAAACGGAGGCCATTGGCTTCCGGGGAGGATTAGCACTACGTACCGACGGTTTGGTTTGGTTTGGTTTGGCTTCGATCTGTTTGTAGGTTTGTATAGAAATAGAACTGAGAGAGAGACGTAGAGAGAGTTGGGACTCAGGAGTCAGGACTTTGTTGCGTGGGAAAACAGTGGTTGTATGCGTTTGGAAGTGTTAATATATTCAATGAATTAATATTTTAAATATTTTGCTCTCTTTTTTATTTTTTTTTTAGAGTTTCCAAGAATAAAAGAAAAGAAATTCATTGAAATTAAATCATGATCGTATAAATATTCTATGAAAATATATACACATGATTAATGGTTCAAAGTTCCAGCTGGAATATTGTTCAATTTACAAACCTAATAAGCATGCTTTAGATGAGAAGTTTGGATGCATCATTTTGTTTTTTTTTGTTTTTAAGGCCTAGTTTGTTTTCGTAACGATTATCAATTCATCTGATCTAATTATTATAAATTTTTTAAATTTTTATATAAAATAAAATAAAAAATTTAATTTTTTTAAATTTTAAAATAAAATAATATTAAAAATATATATTATAATAATATTTTATTTTAATTTTAATTTTAATCTCAATTCATCAGTTCTCTTTGATCTCATCTTAAAAACAATTAACACCTTAATCCCACGGTTGACTTGACATGTATTGTTATGTCCGTCATCATAATCATTAAAAAATTTGCACGTTTTTACAAATCCTACGAATGCAGAGTATCATTACTCTCAATGATATTACACGAATTTTCCATATATAATACTACGAAGATAATTTTTTTTATTGTCTCCACATAAATTATTAATATATATATATTATATATTTAAGAAGGAAAGAAAAAATAAATTTTGAGGATAATCTTGTAGCAAAGGATATTCACTGACCAGTTTGGATATCAAAACTATTTCAATCTATTTTATATCAACTTATCGTTATAATTTTTATAAATTTTAATATAAAATATAATAAATAATTTAATTTTTTAAATCTTAAAATAATAATAATATTAAAAAAATATTTTAATAATATTTTATTTAATTTTTAATTTTATCAAAAACTATCTCATCTCATCTTACTATCCAAACTTTAGAAATTAATATCATGTTATACTTATCTTCCCTAACAATAAAGGACGTTTTTACAGCAAAAATACACGATGATCATCAGCTCACTTCTACGTCAAAATTTCTATCACGTCTATCATGTGGAAGGGTAGTGCTCCAAGGACCAATAATCAACGAAGAAATTCAAATAAGAATAAATATAGATAGAAGTTATTATTAAAAATATCTATTTTATACATATGATGTGGTATTATATAGATTACATATTTTTCTAATTGAAGGTTAGAAACAATTAATTAAAAACTTTCATGTAGTGAATGTAAAGTATGCACTATTATAGTAACTTCTCTCTAACATTATTTATTCAAACAAATGTACTTTTATATTTTTGTCCTTTTTTAATCAATTTTTATATATCTTTAAATAACCTTTTTAAAAAAATACTAATTTATTAATATTTATTTTCTTAACTATTAAATAATAAAAAATAAAAAAATCAATCGATTACTTTTATAAATTATTTTCTAAATAGAAACTTGTGAAATGATTGCTTACCCTAAACCTAGTAAAGAAGTTGAATCAGTCTAACGCACGTACGATTTGTCTGTCACGACAAAGAAGAAAGAATAATGCTACTCTCACCACTCTTGGTCCCGCTCCCGGTCCCGTTATATTTTTTTAATTTTTTTAATATTTTTTTTTTTTTACTTAATGATTAAGTAAGTGTTTTTTAATGATATTATAATTTTTTTATTTTTTTTTAAAATATTTTATAGTGTTAAAAAAATACATGTATAAAAAAATAAAATAAAAAAACACTACATTTTGCATTGAGCGGGACCGGGAGCGGGACAGCCAGCGGGGGCTGTAGAGGCGTCCAAGAAGAAAACTTGAGGTAGTTTTTGTTCCTTGCGTTTATGATTTGTATATATACAAGCGGTTGGGCAATGTGCGAGGCCTATTTGTTCGATTGAAAAATAATTTATTTTATAAAATATAAATATGTTTTAAATTAAAAAAAAATGTAATTATAAGTAAAATAAGTAATATATAGAGAATTTTTTATAAATTCAATTTTTGTACCTAATAAGTGAAAAGAGATGTAGAGAATTTTTGTGATAGTGATAGTACTTCACTGTATAAATCGAAGCAATCCAACTGAAGAAAAAAAAATGAGAAGTGGTAAAATGAATGGTTGAATTTAAATCTTAAAAATTTTAATGTACCAGCAGCAGCCTTGTCCTTTAAAAAATAACACACGTAGACATCATATCCTTAGATATGATTTGGATCAATGTATTAATAGTAGTGACATTGTTTGTGAATAGTAATATATAAAATTATTTGGATTAAGATGTTTTATTTGATTTTAGAAAATGAGAGGAAAAAAGTTAAAATAAAAATATTATAAAAGTTAAAATATTATTGAAATATAATTTTTTAATGTAGTTTTTGTTTTAAATTTTAAAAAATTTATATTTAAGAAAATTGTAATGATTAGATTAACAAATTAAAAAATATTTTATATTTAAATAATATTTTAAAAATTATATAAAAGTTTCTAAAAACCTAAGAATCTATTAATCTCATTCTCAAACTCAATAATTTTGTTGGGGAAGAGATAGATTGTCAATTCCCTCCTGACCTAATGATGTTGTAAATTTTTTATTTTTTTTAAATGTTTATGATGATTAAAAAAATACATGAAAAAAAGAAAAGAAAAATAAAAAAATGAAATACACATTCATGACATATTTTCAGGTTACTTTTTTATTAGTTGTAGCAGTTCTCTTTAGTTAATTAAGAATATTATCATATTTAAATTATGTTAAAACTCTAATTATTTATATATTTATACTTTTTAAAAAATATTTAACAAAATTTCATTATTTATTTAATGATGAAATATTAGTATTTTATAAATGGCTTGGTTATTTTGAAATTAGTGGTACTTGTATAAAATCATGTATGGCGTAAGATTTTCTAATTGATAAAAAAAAGCACGTTTGCCACATCTGTCAAATTGAAGAAAAAAATAAAGTATAATTTCAAATATTAAAATAGTCTAATGTATAAGAATAAAATTATTATTTATTTATGTTCATCATTTATTATGAAATTTAAATTATATTAAAAATTCAAATTAATTAGATATTTTTTTTCTCTTAAAAATGTACAGTAAAATTTCATCATTTATTTAATGATAAAAAATTAGTATTTTATAAATTAAAATTGATTTTTAGTGTATGATATAATAAACAGTAATAGTATATGCGAAAAAAAATTGCGAAGAAAAAAAAAACTTCTTTATTGATCATTTAAAACTCAAAAATTAATATTTTTTCCACTTTTTCTTTCTTCCTCTCTCTCATTCCCTATGCACGATTGCGGTATTACGTCGCACATTGGCATTCACACAGACCAAAAAAAAAAATGTTGATTTAAATTTACTGTTCATGATGAACAGTAATGAACAGTAACGTTATAGGCGCTTTTAAGTAATAGGCAGATATATATATTTATCCAAACACCATACGTATCGGTAGTGTCACCGAGAGCAAGACTGATACGTTTGGATAGTGAGAATATTTGAATAGTATTAAAAATATTTGTGAATAATTATGAGTAGAGATTGAAATGAATTTGTGGGTTTCATTGATAGTATTTTAAGTTGTTTGGATGTGTGAAGTATGTTGAGTTGTTGACTTTTAAATAGGTCGTTAAAAAAGATGTGGGTCCTATAAATATTATAGTGATTTTATTTTTTATTTATATATTATAGTGATTTTATTTTTTATTTATATATAATAGTGATTTTATTTTTTATTTATATATTATAATGATTTTATTTTTTATTTATATATAATAGTGATTTTATTTATATTTAATAATGATAAATATTATAGTGATTTTATTTTTTATTTATATATTATAGTGATTTTATTTTTTATTTATATATAATAGTGATAAATATTATTGATTTTAATTTTTATTTATATATAATAGTGATAAATATTACAGTGATTTTTTAAAAGACTTTGATACGAAGATGGTTCATTGCGTTTGGCATACGAACATGGTCCAAACGTAGCTCGCATCCCGTTTGAATACAAAAATGATTTTATTTTATTTCATATTATTTTATCATTATAATTTTATCAAATTTTTATATAAAATATAATAAATAATTCACTTTTTTAAAAATAATAATATTAAAAACATAATATACTAATAATATTTTATTCAATTTTTAATTTTCATATAAAACTCTCATCTTATCTCACTATCCAAACGGAACCTAATGCCTAATGTGTTTTCACAATTTTTTTAAACTCATTTCATTTCAAAATTATTATAATTTTTCTAAATTTTTATATAAAATAAAATAAACAATTCAATTTTTTTAAATTTTAAAATAAAAAAAATATTAAAAAAATATTTTAATAATATTTTATTTAACTTTTAATTTTTAACTTTAATCTCAACTCATTTTATTTTATTTATAAAAACAAATGAGGTTATCATTAAATTAATTAATTAATTAAAAAAAAAAAAAAGCAAATTGGTAAACTCTATCGAGGGAAAATCTATCAATGACTTCAGCATTATTCTTTCAGGTGAAACAAGTGCAAATATCCGATTTCTGCAGGTAGCCATGGGGTGAAGTCGGGAAACGACAGACAGATCCTACTGTTGGAATGACAACACTCTCATTAGATTAGTTAAAACTAACATATATTTTTTATGAATATAAAATAAATTTAATATTTAACTATTACATTCACATAAATTTCTACATTAAAATAGTTATTTTTTTATTATATGATAATAAAATAATATAAGATAAATTTAACTTTGACTATTTATATCAAATCTTCACATTGAATTATCCATTTATTCATTATATAGTAATGAGTAATTAATAATTTTGAAAAATTTTTAATTTTTTTAATTATGAATTTATTTTATTTTATCATATTTTACTATTCATAATATTATATATTAATTAGTAATTGTATTCTAATTATATTTTTTTCAATTGTCATTTAAAATAGAGAGAGAAATAATTGATATTAAAAGGAGAGAGAAATAATTAATATAAAATGTATTTGATGAATGAATAGTTCCTTGCAAATTTAAAAATAAATTTAGAAGTGACTGTAACTAAATTCTAAATATTTAAAATTTAGCTATTCCAATGTGATCACATTTTATAGTTTAATAGCTAAATCTTTAATGGAATTAACTTTTAGCTAATCCAATAAAAATACTCTTAGAAAAGCAGGAAAGTATATCCATTTTTCAAACTGATCTTCCCTAAAATCTCTGCTATACCAAAAATCTATCATTCTACTTTCACAAATGCTCAACATTGTTGAAAAGCTTTACTAATCTAATCCACTCTAAAAATATCACCGAATCACCATATTTATTACTTGTCCCATACCAGGAGAAACTAATACTTGAAGGTTGCACAAGCTTGGTTGAAATTTATGAGTCGTATAACAAGACTAATGATATAGATGGCACAGTTTCTAACTAAAGATCTCTTATAAATCTTATTTTTCTTTGGCTTCAATTTTTCTGATGGTAAGATTTCAGTCTATCTCAGTTTCTTGGGATTAGTTTATCTTCCCTCCAATTTTTGTGTTGATGTCATGTTTCGAGGCTTGGGCAACAATGATTGATTTTGTAAAAATCTTGCAACAGGTCGGAGGGAGAGAAATATTCATTCTCGGCCCACTGAGTTGACTAGGCTTGGATCGGTATTTGGAGTCTCCAGCAGTGTTCCAGTGAGGCTGTACAATGGCGGTTGGTACGTCCATAGTGGTAAATGGAAAATAAATATAAGATAAGTAAAGAGAGATGGACAACAAGATTTATATGATTTAGCAACAGGCATATGTCCACGGGGTATGGGGAGGGGAGTCTCTACTATAATATATTTGTTTACAGTCACTCATGGTTCCTCATATCTCACTGTACAAATAAAGTTTGAACTCTTTTTATTGGAGATGTTGTCTTCTTCAAGAGGTTTGCTGAAGAAGAATATCTAATTGAGAGAGAGTATCAATCCATGAGAAGTTGTTCGGGCATCCCTTCTATACCCTCCTCTTCCTGCAACTATTGGTAGTTGCGTGTCTGACCCTTCACTACACATTAGATTATTCATTTACTCTCTATTTAAATTCAATCTCCACATTGGATTATCTATTTACTCTCTATATAATAATAAAATATTATTATTTTAATAATTTATTTATTTATTTTATTTTTATCACATTTTGTAGTTCTACCAATTAAATGTTAATAATAATTATATTCTAAATGTTAAATGTTATTATATTCTAATTAATTTAATTTATTTGGTTGGAGTGAGAAATTAATATTTTAATATTTGATGAAGTAATTGTAGTTAGCTATATTTGGTGAAGTATTGTACTTAAAATTTAAATTATTTTAGAGATGTTTAATCTAATACGGAATCTTTTTTATACATATTAATTAAATTTTAGCCCTCTTTTAATTTTAATCAAGTCAATGAAGATGCTCTAAGTCAGACATTTTGGCTTCAGCATGGTGTACTTTTCCTACCTCAATTCATACAGAGCAACCCACAAATTTGATGTTCCTAGAGGCTAAAGGCATTCGGCCAACAAACGAGGCCTCAATTTCAAAATTAGTAGCCCTTACCATTGCTCTCTGCTTCAAGCTGGTTGGGCTTAAAAGGCTTAAGTTTGGAATCTATTTCCATCATCTGTCGGCCGCTACAGACTACAGATGATGATAGGCCTCTGAAAGAGGTAAGAGGACTAAAGATTACATGATCCATTAGCAACCCAAGGGCACATTCCTTTCAAATATAGTGGTTGCAGTTGGCAACGATGGCCGAAAAGATAAGATATTCTTTTGGTGCTTTATTTTTATGTACTAACATGTATTATTCACATGGTGCAGGCCAAACTCATCAAAAGATGATGTTCACATGGGCTCTGGCTTTTTGCATTTTCCAATAAATTTTTTATGCTGATATACTGGTCTATATCTATAAACTCTTATAGCATTTACAATAGGAGAAAAGTATGTCTCATTTTATTCATTCATTTTAATTGCTTGTATATTTAATTTTATTTTTTAATTTTTTAATAATTAAAAAAGTAACTATTAGTATATTTTTATTTTTTAAAAAACATATATTTAAATATGTAAAAAATATTTCAAATAGAAAGCAAAAAAAAAAAAAAAACAAGATACAAATTGAACTAGGTAGCAAATAAAGCGGTCATGCCCAAACAACAGAGTAGCACCGCTCTTACAATAGTTCATTTATCCTATCTTTTAAAATATATCATAAAAATCCACTTTTTGATGTTACATATTGATTTTTACATTAGTTCATACATCTACTTATCTATTTTTTTTCTGTATCATTTAAATATTCTTTTTTTAATATTTTTTATTCATTTCAAATATATTTTCTGACTACTAATGAATTTGCAAATGAGAGAAAATAATTAAAAATATTTTAGAGTTGTAAACAATATTTTTTACATCTAGAAGATTACTGTAGCAAAATGTAAAATAAAGATTAAAATACAAAATCTATTTGAATGGTCTTTTGATCAATTTTCTTTATATTTTACATGAGCCATTGTGAATGCTCTGACATATACTATATATTCTTCAAACAAAAAAAATGACATATACTATATATTCTAAAATCTTTGATTTTACAGTAAATTTTTTCTTTTGTAGCTTGGTATTGGAGCTACTTTCCATCATTTCCTTGACTTCTACATCAATAGCACGTTATTGCAAGTGTTTTTGAATTTAGGTCTAGTTAAAATTGGATCCATTTAATGAGTGGATGAAGAATACATGTCTCATAACAGGATAAAGACACAAGCCATTCATCCAACAGATCTAATTTTCCAACTACAATTTACCAAGTCAGTGTGCGCGCGTCCCAGTGTTTGAGGAAGATGTGGCATAGTAAAAGCCTATTTGCAAAGGATTCCAGAAATGTTTTGGAAACATTGTACACTATATTATAGCCTTGCTACCAGGCTGATGATCTATTGCGCATTCATCTAATCTTCAGTTCTTATTAGAACCTCGAACGATAATATGGAAAATATCCTCTGTAAATCACTTACATATTCGGGAAATTCCATTCGGAGGTCGATTTACAAAGACCACAACCAGAACACAGACCCTAGAAACCACAAATTTTCCCACCTAATTGCAATAAAAAAAAAACCGACCATCCATTTGTTTGGTTGCTTTTTCTTGACAGCAAGACTTTCTACGGCCATAAACCTAACCTCCGAACCCGTACAGAGTTCTCCCCTGTCTCTTGAGCGCGTAGACCACGTCCATGGCTGTCACGGTCTTCCTTCGGGCGTGCTCCGTGTAGGTCACAGCGTCGCGAATCACGTTCTCCAGGAATATCTTCAGGACACCACGGGTCTCCTCGTAGATCAGGCCGCTGATCCGCTTCACACCGCCCCTGCGAGCCAACCGACGAATTGCCGGCTTCGTGATTCCCTGGATGTTGTCTCGGAGAACCTTACGGTGCCGTTTCGCTCCCCCCTTGCCCAAACCCTTGCCTCCCTTTCCACGACCCGACATTTTCAAATTGAAATATAAAATCTAAAACCCAGAAACAATGGTTAGAGAACGAGGGAGAAAATTAGAAAAGATTACAGTGGATATTGCAAGCCACAGTACCTGAATATGAGAATTTCTGTTCAAGTTTGAGGTTGAATGGATTTTAGAGATTCTGTGGTTTATATAGTAACAGACGGAGACGGGATTGATGGGTGGGGGTTGGGGCTATCCGTGTGATCATGTCTGTGGCAATCTCGGCTGTTGATAAATATTTACTGAACGGTTGGCATAAGTTGTTGGCTAATGGTGCGGATCGATGACGTGGTAAGGGGTGGAGAAATGGTTTTCAAATTTTTTGAGACTTCCCCCGTGAATCCGTGATATGGGCTAAATTTAAATGTTGAGTTGAGTTGAGTTGAAATGATAAAATATTATTTTTTAATATTATTATTATTTTAAAATTTAAAAAAATTGAATTATTTATTATATTTTATGTTGTAATTGAATAAAATTATAATAATTAGTTGATATAAGTTGAGGTGAGTTTGGTAACCAAACGTACCCATAGACGTCCATTTCATATAAATTTCTAATTTTGGTTAGAAAATACTATTCCTAAAATTATATCTTAAAGTTTTACTAATCTTGTAAAAACTTTCTATATTTTATTTTCTCTCATTTCTCTATTCTATTAAAATTATATTTTTCTATTTTTTCTTTATTATTTTTTCTCTTACTTTCATTTACAATTTTAATTACTCACTCTTTTGTCTTTTTTTTCTTATGTTTTTAACTATCACATTGTATGTAAAATTTAAACATAAAGCTGATTTTTTTTCTTGGTACAAAAATAGTTTTGAAATTATTATGGTTTTACAAATAATAAATATTTTCCTTTTCCAGCAGTATTTTATTTATAACGAATAAATAAAAAGCAAGATTATGGTATTCGCTAAGATCTAACAATGATCAAAATGGTTTAAGCTTTAGGCACATCCGGATGAAACAAATAGATAAATATGTTTTTTCACACGGTAAGATAAATTATACACTTCATAAACTACATATTCATTTTCAATAATTGAAATAGTTAAGAAAAGAAAATGTGTACATCCATAATATTTTCTTAATTTTATGTACAAGTACTACTATTTCTTATACACTAGCCCCAAAAGTTCAATACATGTGCCTACAATAAAACTATATTATAATTATAAGTACTGAAACTGCATATACATCAGCCCCAAAAGTTTAGTATATGTCATCTTAAGATTGCTCAAACATTTCCAAAATAAATTTCCAAAGCAAATAACCATGACATCAAAATTACTATAATGAAATTGGTTTTCTCTAGTTTTCTCTGATGCCTCTGTGAAACAATTTCTAGTCGATATCGATATCGATTAGTTTGGATATCCATTAATGCTTGTATCTTTTGAAGTTTGATTTTTAATCGATTAATTGTCTTTTAGCCATATGCTGGTATTTTGGGTCATATCAACAGAAAAACCCGTAAGGTTGCCCAACCTACAAAATTGACCAGTACTAAAATCTATGAAACAAGACTACCAACATATATTAGCAAATAAGATTACCAATAAATGAAAAGTACCCCATAGTTTTAGCAACCGAAAAATCTACGACTCTCATTATCCTCCATATGAACAGTTCTTCGACATGGTGCTACTACGTGACTCAAGTATTAGGTATTGTTGTCTTTTGTTTTTCTTCAAGTTTGTACACAAAAAGTAAGCATAGTTCTTATCTTTAGTACAAAACTATATTTCAAAGATTTTTACTACAATTAACAAAATCTTGATTGGCCGGCAATATCCTTAATGGTTGCAACAATTAGTTGTAAATATTCATTGGCCATCTAAGTTACCTTGCTATGGAGTTTTTGGCCATTTTCATTGTCAACACTCAAGTTTCCCTTACCAAACCCCTAAACATACCCAAACAATTAATCCGAAAAAATGGCTCAGGAATGGAATGGTAACACATAGGAATTGACAACATCCTCCATGGCTGCAACAATCGGTTACCAGTAGTGATTGGTTGTCCCAGTTACCCTACCAAACAAGTCACAGCACAACAAGTCAAAGAAGTAAATAATCCAACCAAGTAATGAACTTCAAGATGGGGGGCTTATAAAAATAATCAAGATTTTAAGTTGAAATAGCATGGATAAACTTTCAAAAAAAAACAAAAAATTATCATCTGGGTTACCCTGTCATATCGAGCTCACCTCATTCACAGAAGTTGTGATTTTCCACATTTACCATATTCAATTTAACTATCATCACAACCTAATTACATTACATACAACCCTAACAACAGCCTCTACATATCAACAATTAAAGCTGCAAAGAATAAAGTTATAACTCAACAACAAAGCAAATAAGGAATCAATAACAAGAACCAGAAACCCAACAAATGGCACAAACCATTCATGAACAGATTATAAATCGCAACAGTGGACGCCAAATATTATACCAACAATGGGGGACAAATATCACAGCAACTGTGGAAGCCAACTATCACAGCAATAGGAGAGCAAAACCAAATGTCAGCTTGTCCAAATTTGTGGAAGCCAGTAAAAATACCAAATTTGGAAATTGTTCCCTTATTCGATTTTTAACTCTAAATTTAGAAAAACTTATCAAATTGATAGGAAAAATTGACACAAAATCATGTTAAATTTGTAATAGAATAAAATGACAAGCTCACTAATTTTACAAAGAATATAATAATATTAAATTTTTAATAGAATCATGGCAAGGTCATTGATCGTGAAAGAAACACAAAATCATATTAAATTTGTAATAGAATCAAATGGCAAGCTCACTAATTTTACAAAGTACAAAATCATGTGAAATTTGTAATAGAATCAAATGATAAGCTAGATTGATTAAATTATATAGAAATTACACAAAACATAAAATAAAAGAAGCAGTAGAATCAATGGGCAAGGTCATTGACAGTGAAACAACGCACATAAGCATGTGAAATTTGTAATAGAATGAAATGGCAAGCTAGACTGAATAAATTACACAATAAGTACACAAAACAGAAATCAAACAAGCAGTATATTCAAATGGCAATGTCACTGACAGTTAAACAAAGCATTTAAGCATGTGAAATTTGTAATAAAAAGAAGTGACAATCTAGATTGAATAGATTACACAACAAGTACACAAAACAGAAACCAAACAAATAGACTAGCAGTAGAATCAAATGGCAAGATCACTGATAGTGAAACAAAATACATAAGCATGTGAAATTTGTAATAGAATCAAATGACAAGCTAGATTGAATAAATTACACAAAAATTACACAAAACATAAATCAAATAATTAGCAGTGGATTCAAATGGCAAGATCACTAACAATGAAACAAAGCACATAAGCATGTGAATTTTGTAATAGACTAAAATGATAATCTAGATTGAATAAATTACACAACAAGTACACAAAACAAAAACCAAACAAGCAGTATAATCAAATGGCAAGGTCACTGACAGTGAAACAAACCACATAAGCACGTGAAATTCGTAATAGAATCAAATGACAAGGCAAATAGAATAAATTACACAACAAGTACACAACAAAAAAAAATCAAAGAAGCAGTAGAATCAAATGGCAAGGTCACTAAGACAGAGACAAACCACACAAGCATGTGAAAAATCAAATGGCAAGCTAGATTGAATAAATTACACAAAATACAAATCAAACAAGCAATATAATCAAATGGGTTGGTCATTGATTTTGCAATTTTTTTTTTCCTAAATCCGTACAAAAATCGTCATTGTAGAAATCCTAGAGAATCATAAACAAAAACTATATTACGATTCTGGTTAGGATTTTCGAGATCTATCTCAAGATTCAACAATGAAGTTATAGAGACCCAAAATGAGAGAGCTACAAATGAATTTGAGAGTGCATTTCACTTAGAACTGACGGCATGAGAGATAGAGACTGTGTGTGTGTGAGTTTGTGAGAATGTTTCGGCTTACCAATCGTGTTTTGTCGGAGGAGCTGCCGTCGATGGATGAGTGCGAGAGAGAGCCGATAGCAACTAGGGCGCGAGAGACAATGAATGCAGGAGGGGAAGAGAGAGAGGGATAGTCGAAAATAATAAAATGTGTTTGGGGATGTACATTGGTTCCCCATAGATGGAGAACTATTGTAGCATGCGTAAACAATAACCCTAAATTAGGGAACCGAAGGGACGAGGAAGTGGAAGTTTTTCCCAAAATTCATCCCAAATTTTGAAGAAGAATAACGTATAGGGAACTGGATGCCATTGCTCTAACAATGATACCTATATTTTCCAATTTCTTTCCACTTATCAAATAAGAAAAAAGAGAATAATATTTGAGCATCCATGAGTGTTCAAATATTTATTCACGTGAGGTTGAACATTCTAATAAGTACATGGTTGACAAACAAATTACCTTCAACAAGACTTTGAAGTTTGGAAGGTGAAAAAATCTATAGATCATAAAATTGATGTGCACAATGCACATTACATGATAGCCTCCAATAATATGTACAAAATTATTTTTTCCAACCAAAGTACTTTCCTTCCTGGGAGGCTCATAACATAGAACAATATATACAAAAGTATTTTTCTTGTCAAAATTCCCCATGCATATTGCATTTCCATTGTGGGAAATATCCAACTTCTTGTATGATTAACAAACTTTGATAGTCTTGTATTATTTGTCCTTTCCCTCATGTTTAATGAGGCATGGATTTGAGGGGAAAGAAAGTGTGTGGTTGAGAACATAGGTAGTGCATTTTCTCTATCTAGCATTTTCCATTTGTTACTTCCTCCACAATAGAGGAGTAGAACGCTTCAACTATTTCCTCTTCCTCCCTTACTATTCTTTTTCCTTTTTTGTAGTTTTTTTTTTTCAATTATTAAAGACATGTTTTGCACACCTATGACTGCATCCACTTGCTTGCACATAGGGTCAAAAAAGCTCGGTTAGCCTCCCGACCGGGAGACACCTCCGATACTAAAATTAGTTTCCGGTGAGAGTGGTTAATGTGTATGAACACTTGAGAGGAAAATTATAGCGGATAGTGAAGAAAGACTTTCTATTTCTTACCTTTGGGTCCTTTGCCTCTTGTTTGCCAATAGTCTTTCGATTGACTTGCCTTAGGTGGGTTATAATGCTACATTTCATGTGGTACCTCTTTTGGACCATGAGGCCATTCCAATTTGTCATGGGCTCATTTTTTCGAGTGTTCATGTCCGCATGTTTAATGCGGCGTGCCCTATCACGGGTCTAGGTGAACTTCCACCCACTCGGCTCTTATTTATGGATGTACATTTTGTACATTCACTGGTGACAAATAAAAAATCACTACTCAAAACGATTCCCCCCGACAGTCAAGAATAATGAACAATTCATTGGTGTTGAAGCCTTTTTTTTTTTTTTTTTAATTTCTTCCTTTTGTGTATTTGCTAGGCTACTTTCACTTTTTATTCCTATATCTATATATTTGTTAGTATCATCAATATATAAAAGGATTACTTAGAAGAAAAGATTTGTTTCAAATCTAAATCCTATACTTAATTTATGTTCCAAACAAGAGAAATATATTTTAAATAACCAAATCCAGCGCCATTGTATACTCTTAAAGTTTTGCTACACAACCTCCACCACACTCCACACTTTATATTTTTTTAAATTTTTTTTGAGATTATTCTTTTTAAATTATTTCAAATTTTCTATTCATTATTTATATAATAAATATTTGATAAAAAAAATTAAAAATAATATAGAGTGTGGAGTGTTAGGAAGTTGGGAAGATTTATTCATACTATTAATCTGTTAAAAAAATATTATTAATTGAAAATTTTGAAAATAAAGTACTCAAAATCAAAATATACAACCAATGATCTATTTAATAGATAAATTGTAAGAATATTTTAATATTGGATCTATTGAATTATGACTAAACATCATATTTTTTAAGTGGAAGAAAAAAGTAGATATATAAAATGAGTCTTATAATATTTATTAAATATTTAATATTATTTGAAAAATTCATTGAATTTTTTGAAAAGGAAATTTATATCCATAAAAATACATGACTGTGTCCACAGTATATTAGAATTTAGGTTTCGTTTGTTTTTAAAAAATATCTTATTTTATTTAATTATTATAATTTTTTTAATTTTTAATATAAAATAAAATAAATAATTAAATTTTTTTTAAATTTTAAAATAAAAATAATATTAAAAAATATATTTTAATAATATTTTATTTAATTTTTTAATTTTAATTTCAATTCATATTATTTTATCTAATTTCACTCATCTTATTTTATCTACGTAAACAAACGAGTCATTGGGTGAGAAAATCACAGAGGAGTTATGTTCATGCGAGAGAGTTGCTAAAACCCTCCCTGCCCCTGCACTCGAAGAGTCTAGACCCTTTTTTATCCCTCTCTGAAAGTCATGGGTTTCTTCGACCTGAATATACCGTACCTCGAAGCCTCCCCGTCGACCGATAAGACGCCGTTCAAAGCCGCGCGCACGAAGCTCGTGATAAAGGCCATGGAGCTAGGCTACACCGGCATCGCCTACAACAATACGATCAAGGGCGTCATGTCCGACCACGACCGTTGCGCCGTCTCTCTCCTCACTCTCTCCTCTCTCCTCAAGCTCGTGCCCTCCCTCGCCTCCTCCGTCAATCTCCATCGCGATCTCCTCGGCATCCCACGCGCATCCCCCTTTCGCCAATATACGCGCCTTACTGTGTGCGTAGAAAGCCCCCCTCAGGCCCAGGCCCTCAACTCGGGTAACCCTATCTTAAAGACTTACGACTTGGTCGCTGTGAGGCCCTTGAACCAGGTCGTCTTCGACCAGGCCTGTGAGAAATCGGAGGTTTGTGGGTTTGAACTTTTTGTGGATTTTCAGTTTTGGTTGCTTAGAAAATCGAGAACCAAGAAAGAATTTGAAAGAAACTTAACTTGTAAACAAAATTTAAGCTTTCGTACCTTTTATTTATATTGTGTTCTTTGAAAGGAGAGCATCCTCTGATGTAGAATTACAGTCATTGTATTATTGTCGGGAATATCTCGTGTATGCTTTATTTGCTTGCTAGAAAGTTGAGGAATTTAAATAGAAAATGGAGCATTGTCGACGAATTTTCTATTTTACAGCTCCAAATTTCCCCCCCTCTGAATAGTGGTTTTATGGATATGCCATTTATGAATGACGTAGGTAGATATAATAGCAATTGATTTCTCAGAGAAGCTTCCTTTCCGATTGAAGCTGCCTATGGTTAAAGCCGCCATTGAGGTTTGTTCTTCAATGAATTTCGTTTCTTTCTCCTTCTTGGTTGGATTTCTGATCTTCATAGAAATTTTTCGAAAGGAACGTTGGAATGTAGATTGACATCTGGCTTTCCCATGTGCAGCGTGGAGTTTATTTTGAGATCACGTATTCCAATCTTATTGCGGATGTCCAATCAAGGAGGCAAATGATATCCAATGCAAAGGTGGGAACTGAAAATTTTCTCTGCGAATAATTTGTAGCGCATTTGTATATATCACTATACTAACGACAATACTTGGCATTTTAACAAAGGACCTCCTCATATGTTCTTCATAATATTTTTTTTTCCAAATTTAGTTGCCTTTGAGAGAATTGGCAGTCCCACACTCTCTATTGGGTTCGTGTTAGACTTCCTAATTCTTTTTTGCTTCTCATCTCCTCTAGTCATTATAAATGTCTTATGCATGCCTTTTATTTCCAATTTTTTCTTCTCTAATGTCTTTATTGAGGAAAATATCATTCTTAATTTACATGAAAGGCTTGCACTTGGAATGGGTGTTCATTTTTATTTTCAAAGTCTTTATGATATTTTTTGCTACTCAATTTAAATGAGGATCTATTCTTATTAAAAAAAAAAAATTACATGAGGATCTATACAAGTGAAAGGCCAAAAAAAAAAAAAAAAGATCTGGATAGGTTTCTCACTTGTATGCTCCCTGTGTCCTTGAGCTGCACTTGCACCTATCACTCTTTCTAATAAGTTTTATGTATATAAAAAAAGAGTATCTTAAAATAAGATAATGTGTCTCAAGAAAAATAAATAAGGCTGAAAGCCTTGGTTATTAAATTGGTCCTGGCATTCTTCTGATGAGGTGCACTGGTATGTGTTATTCTTGGTTGATATGGTTTTGCTTTATAAATTTTTGTTTATTTATATGAGGATGTATTAGAGAAAAGCTCTGAAGAAAATATTTCTTATTCATAAAAAAAAAATCTGTTAAGAATTAACCCATCCAGATGAATCTACAGCTAGGCATGGTCATACGATGGGTGCTGTTTTTGGTACTTTGGTTTCTTAAAAAAGGACCACCTTGTTCTGGTGAAAAGATCTTAAGACTGGTGTAGGGCCGTAGGTTTGAAGAAATTAGAACTGGTGGCTAGAATAGGAATGCCAAATTTTGCCCTCATATATCAAGTAGGCACATGGCTGTGGGTAGGTTGAAATAAATGAATAGGCTTCATATTTCCTGATAGATGTAGTGCAGATACATGTTGTATGTTGAAATAGACTTTTGAATTCAGTTAAAAGACAGGCAATAGTTTCGGAATCCTTAAATCAATGTTATGAAAATCAATCATGTTTACTCTTTGTAATTTCATTGGTGAGAAGTCTTGCAATTTGCATTTCAATGATCTAGATCTGAACCTAAATCTCAAATTAATAATATATGAATTAATTGTATGGGCATACTCTTCATAATTTTTCAGTTACTGGTGGACTGGACTCGAGGAAAAAATCTCATTTTCTCAAGTGCTGCCCCTTCTGTGAATGAACTTAGAGGGCCATATGATGTTGCAAACTTATCGTCATTGCTTGGGCTCTCTATGGAACGAGCTAAAGCAGCTATTTCCAAAAATTGTAGGTATGAGAAATTTTCAAAACCGTAATCATTCAGAGGCACGGAACTGATGTTGATGTATGTCTGAAAATCTTTTCCCCAATGTTTTGCAGGACTCTCATAGCTAATGCTTTAAGGAGAAAACATTTTTACAAGGACGCAATCAGAGTTGAAGTACTATCATCAGATGGACAATTAGACTGCAACAAACCTTTGTCTGGTGATTGGTTTAAATGGGATCCCATCTCTAGTGGTGAAGGTGATTTGCTATTAGAGAACATGGCAAAGTCTTTTCCTGCCTCCAATAAAGTATCAAAAACTGTGAAAGCCATTGATTTTGCTTCGATTATTAATGGCATGACATCTCATGGCTTTCAAGTCAACGCTTTGACATCTCAAACTGAGGGTGTGCCCCAACCACCAGATAATGGAAATAACATTTTGCCTGCTGCTGGACTAGTTGAGGTAGCTGCCGCAGCCAGTGGACAGATTGAACAGCTTGATAGACTTGATCTTTTAACAGAACCAGATCCAACTTCATCATATGATTCTCCATTAATACATCAAACCCCTGTCTGTGAAGATTCTCAAAATTTATTTTCACCCAATGATACTTCAACAGGTCTCACTAACTCTGAGGAAATCAGAATTCCTACAACCGCCTCCAAAGAAGAAAAAGAGAATCTAAATGGTTCAGATGTGAATCTTTCTTTGAATGTAGTGGAAAAATATGATTTTCAACTACAAAAATCTTTCTCTAGCTGTGAATCTCATATTGTTCCACCAAATGAAAATGTAATATTTCATGCATTGAGTAGGGACTTGGAGTTAGCTGCTCCTTGTGATGCCGGTGCTAAAGTAGAGCTTGCGACAGTGTTTGAGGATATTGTTCTTCCTGCTTCTAAAAATGAAGAGTCTCAAAGTACAAAAAACTCTGATGGAGTCTTGGATTTTGTAATGGATGGAGAGAGAATGGAGGTGGACATGAAAAATAAAGAAAGAACACCTTTGGACCCAAATGATGGGTCTTTTATGGAGACAAAACAATTTATAGAACCCATGAATGGTGCGGGTGCACTCACTGATTGCCTTCCAATTTCAGATTCTTATCCGGAGATGACAATTATAGGTGATTCTTCTATTGCAAAGCATGAGTCAACAGAGGTGACAATGGAAGAGAAAAGGCATGGAGAATCTGATACTGAAGCTAATCAAACCTTGGTTCAATCTATATCAGGTATCACTTTCGAGTTTTTGGGTATTGGTTGCATACCAACCATTTAAACACTTAATTTTGCAATGTGAGAATTCTTGAGTGCCAAACATGTCTAGACTTCGCTGCTCTTAAGTTTGACTGGTTTTGATTTATGTTTTTGCTCTTTTTAATTAAAATTTTAATTATTATTATGATTTCAAAGCTTGGATGTAGGTTGTTTTAGTCACAATTGCATTTGGTTTTTCGATATCTTCTAAACTACTAGCATAGGTGTGAGCTTTGGGGAGGAAGGAGTTCTATTCTGCGCATAGAGAAGGTGATAAGGGCTATGTTGCACAACGACACCTTGACTCACGAGGTTGTTTCATGGCATTGATGGAGTATGGGGGGTGGGTATCGGAACTTCTTGTTCATTCTAGAGGACAAGGAAGGAAGGGGTTGGAGGAAGTTGGCAGAGGCGCTGAGGGAGGCTGGTTGTGCAAGTGGTTCATTTTTTGCCACCACAACAACCTCCATATCTGTCATACAGGGAGGCGCTACAACCCAAAGGAAGTGTCAGGGGTAGCCATCACTCTGACATTTCGGCATGCTCGAGAGGAGGGGTAGGCCTGCAAAGGGGTGCCACCGCTTCTGTAGGAGCCCAGGCACGAGTGGAAGATGGCAGAGGAGCTGTCGGTTTGAATGAGGAAAGTGAGCTTTGTGCTTTGCAAGAGATGAAGTGCTACGTTGACTTGTTGCAAGCAAATATAAACTGGATGATACGGTGCGCAGGGGAGAAAAAAGGGGTGGGAGTGGGCTGTGGCCCAAGGGAAGTAAATTTGAAGGGTGCATCAGGTGGGCTCATGACACTAGGCTAGGCTCAGTCAAGTGGGCCAGAGTTTGGGAAGCAAAGCTGGGTGGGCTAGGGAGGAGAGGCAGATCTGAAGGGGAAGAAGGTGACTAATGGGCTAGGCCTGAACAGAAGCCCATGTTGGGTTTGGTAGGAAAAAGGCTCGAAACTCAGGTTTTTGGGTATGCTGAAGGTGCCCAAATCCTCACTATCGGGTCTGAGTCTTGGGCTGTGTCTGGCATAGAAAGGGGCGATGGCCTACGACGACTCGGGTGGTGGTCCGACGGTGGTTCCACAATCGCCGGAAGTGGAGGTGGGGGAAATTATAGACGGCGAAATGCACTTTTTTGTCCATGATGATTCTGGAGCTGCTTAGGGAGGGTTGCCTCCTTGTGGGCTGCCTCAGAATCCTCCGGCAATCCCTGGGTCACCTATGAACATGTCATTATCCTCGGCCCAAATGCAAATAAGGTCGTGGGGGGAAGAATTGGCTCACGGTGAGCCTAATGAGGGAGCTCGAGAAGACACCTTAGCTGTTGTGGATTGTGGGTGTTCGTCGGATAAGGGGGAGCTTGAGAAGAAGCCATTTTGAAAATTTGTTGTCAGAACCTCATGCATGGAGGCCTACCGTAGATGGACTAGCATTTGAGGTCATTGATCAAAATAGTATGGTTTGGTTGGAGAGACCTTTTGAAGAGAAAGAGGTACAACTGGTAATCAAGAAAATGAATAAAGATAAAGCTCCAGGCCTGGATGGTTTCACTATGGTTTTTTTTAGACTTGTTGGAAGGTGGTGAGAGAGGATGTAATGCTGGTTTTTTAGGAATTTTTCACTCATGGCAAATTTGAAAAAAGCTTAAATGCTACATTTATTGCTCGTCCCTAAAAAGGCTGGTGCAATAGAGGTACAAGAGTATAGACCGATTAGTCTTGTGGGCAGCATGTATAAGATATTACTGTCAAAGGTTCTTGCTAATAGGATGAGCATGATTATGGAGAAGATTATCTCTAAATCTCAAAATGCTTTTGTGATTGGGAGACAAATCTTAGACTCAGTTCTTATCGCCAATGAATGCTTGGATAGCAGAATCAAGTCGGGAGTTCCAGGTATTCTATACAAACTAGATATGGAGAAGGCATATGATCATGTTAATTGAGATTTCGTGATATATATGTCGAGTAGATGTGGTTTTGGGGAAAGATGGAGGAAGTGGATAAGTCATTGTGTGTCCACGGTTTGTTTCTAGGTCTTGGTAAATGGTGATCCTGTGGGCTTCTTTAATAGTTTGCGGGGACTATGACAAGGTGATCCATTATCACCTCTCTTATTTGTCCTAGTGATGGAGGCACTAAGTAGAATGGTGTTGGCGGCAGTAGGGGGAGGATTTTTTGAAGGATTTTCAATGGGATATTCACACGGCCCTACCATTATTTCTCACATTTTGTTTGCAGATGATACTTTGCTGTTTTGTGAGGCAAATGCAGGACATATCCAATCTTTGAAGGCCTTCTTACTTTGTTTTGAAGCTGTGTCTGGATTGAAGATTAATCTTGCCAAGACGGAGATGGTCGCGGTTGGTGGTGTAAGCAATATTAGAGGGTGGTAAACGTTGTATTTATCAAAGGGGGGCGGATCACACTTATTAAGAGTACTTTATCCAATGTTCCCATATACTACTTATCCTTATTTTCCCTTTCCGCTAGCATTGCAACTAGAATAGAGAAACTTCAACGTGATTTTTTATTGAGTGGAATAAGAGATGAGTTAAAGTTTCACTTCATGGGATGGGACAATGTTTGTTCTCCTTTGAGGGATGATGGGTTGGGGGTTCGAAATGTGAGGGCTTTCAACAAGGCATTACTAGGTAAATGGTTGTGGCGTTAGAACTATGAGAGGGTGAGCCTTATGGAAAGGCGTGATTGACACTAAGTATGGTAGTGAACGGGGGGGTTGGTGTTCTAAAGAGGGACGGGGGACAAATGGAGTGGGGCTATGGAAGTACATACGGAAAGGTTGGTGCTCTTTCGCTAGTTATACTCGGTTGTGCTTGGGGGATGGTAGTAGGATCAGCTTTTGGAAGGATACGTGGTTGGGAGACACGGCTTTGAAGGATGCTTATCCCACAATTTTCAGTATTGCACGGAAAAAAGAAGCCATGGTGGCTGATCTGCGGGTAATTCATCAAGGTTCACAAGAGTGGAACATTAGCCTTACTTGGGATGCACATGATTGGGAAGTGAATATTCTGGCAGATTTTCTTAACTTGTTGTAGAACACTTCTATTGCTGCCATAACTGAAGATGTGATGGCATGGAGACCCTCTAGGAAAGGGAAATTCTCGGTATGCTCTTTTTATAACTCTATTACCATGCAACATAGGCACAATTTTCCTTGGAAGAACATATGGAGAAATAAGGCACCCACCAAGGCCGCATTCTTTGTCTGGACAACAGCTTTAGGGAAGACTTTGACGATTGATAATCTTAGAAGACTTGGTCTTATAATAACGGATCGGTGCTGTATGTGCAGAAATAGCAGTGAAACGGCGGATCATTTACTTTTACATTGTGAGTTTGCTAGAGATATCTGGAATTATTTTTTCTGCAAGATGGGAATAGCATGGGTAATGCCAGGCAGAGTGGTTGAACTATTAGCATGCTGGAGAGGGATCACTGGGACACCACAGATTGCAACCGTAAGGAAGATGGCTCCTATCTATATTTTTTGGTGTATTTGGAGTGAACAAAGTGAGACATTTTGAGGATCATCATGAACGTTCCTTGGAAGAGTTTCGGAGTCTTTTTTGGAAGACTTTGTTTTTGTGGGCCATTGTTTTAGATTTGAATGGTTTCAACTTCCATGATTTCCTTGTAACTGTTTCTAGTTCCTAAATAGGTGTATGCATTTGTATACTTCTAGTGCACCTGGACTATGCCTATCTTTATATCAATGAAATAACTTATTACTTATAAAAAAAAAAGGTGTGAGCTTTGATGAATTTGTGCGACTCTCCTACTCCATTGTTGTTTTAATCTCTTTTATTTTTAAAATTGGTTTACTGCGACAGCTGTTAATTTTGGTGTGACAAATTATGATATGAATTCTATGGAAGACTTTCATGGTCCTCGGTAGCTGTTCTTAGATTGATTTTGGCCTGGATTATGATTTGTATGCTATAGCTTATTATTCTACCAACTTTGAAGCTAGGTTAAGCTTTCTAAGTCAAGCAGATCCACTCACATGCAGACACAGAGAGAGCAGAAGTTACACGTAGATCTAGTTTATTGAGAATTATTGATCAGTTAACTCGGCTACAATTTTTTTGCCTGAAATTGTAGATCAAGTTTTCTTGCATTGTGTGCGTACAGTTTTTATTTTTTATTTTCTTGTATTGTATTAAAGATCCATTATGTGTCCAAATTCTTTTAAGCACCTGTTATACTGGCATAAATATTTTTTGGTTGTTAAAAAGAAACAGTTTAAGAAGGTTCAGTTGAATCAATTTCTTGATCCTTTATGAAAATGACCAAATTTTGCTGGTCATTGCTAAATCACTAATGGTCATTGCTGAATGCAGGCAGATCAAGACCAAGATCGAGGACTTCTCATGGAGCAATGTTATTTCCTTTGAATCGTTTGTTGATTACTACAGCTTTCAAGAGGAAACCAAGAAGATGAAAATGTGGGTTAAGTTGCGATAACTGTGCAATAATTTTTTGCCCTAAGTATTTATTTTGGTGGGCTTATATTTAGGCTAGTTGAGTGTTGTTTAATACCCCATTTTTCTGGTAGTATCATTTGCTGCCGTTCAAGTTGAATGGTGGTAAAATTTTGGCTGAGCAATTCTTTTTTACCGGTATCCAAAATCTCACCCCAAAATTCATGTTCTTGCAAGAAATTCTCTCTCTCTCTCTCTAAGCAATCAAAAGCAGCACTATAACCCTTTATATTTCATGGTTCTTAACGAGTCCAAAGGTGTGTGCTACACTGCTACTGCTACAGAGCTGGGCATTATCATCATGACTTCAATGTCATATTGGAACAGAGGCTTGTTGCTACGAGCCCACGGTTGAGAATATGCATATTTAGCCCCCAGTCATACCAAATACTGTAAGTTGGCCAGTCAATCATACCAGTAGTCATCTAGCCCTTAAAAAGTGTTGCTGATTTGGGAATCCCAGTTCCTGAATATCATACTGCCATGCATCTTGTCAGAGACTCAGAATAGAGGGCTATATATATTTTGGCCTTAGGCAAGAATGTTAAAGTAATTATTTGGTGATATCTAGAAAGATTTGATAAAACAAATCAAAGTGCAATTAGCTTTATTTCAAGTATAAAATGTCTGTCACTTACTATTTTTAATAAGAATATACACCTCACAAGCTTTCTTTTGTTTCCTCCCTTTTTATCAGAGGCTAAAAATCTGTATAAAGGGAGATGCTGTAGAGGCATCTAGGATTCACTTTTTGTGCCCAAATTTTATAAGAAATATGCAATCAATAGCCTAGGAAGATACTGCTTCACATGTGCTAATTTTTCCTTTTGTTCTTCTAAAAAAGTGAATGCTTTTGTGTTAATGGTATTTTCTTGAGGGTAACATGCGGCTTGGCTTGTCTTTTTTGCTTGATCAACCACCTGCGTCATCATTAAGCTGCTGCATGCCTTACTCCAATTTGGGATATTCCGGAAGGGGTCCCTTCTTGTTTAAATTGAGTTGGATGGATGCAATTCTACCTAATAATTTGGAATATGGAATTGGCTTTGCCTATTCCTCTTATTGAAAGAAAAATTATTCTCATCAGTTACTCTTCACTATTCCACACTCCACACCCTATGAAAAATATCATCACGTCGTATGAAAAAAGAAAAGCTATAGGTGTGGGGTGTGAAAGTGAATAGTGACTAATGTATAGAATTCCTCAGTTTGAAACAATCAATATCAAACTCTATTAATTAATCAGGTCTTCGTGCATGCATGTCTTGGTGGTGATTTCAAGTCTTTCCTTGCCCTAATCAGTTTAATTATCATGCATGTCTTTGATATTCTCAAGCCTTGAAAAGCCAATCGAAAATATTTGAATTTTGATCATTTTGACAGAGTAAATTGATAATTGTAGAGTTGCTGATAATTAAAGGATGCACATTTATTTTCCTAATCAGAGAAACAGAACACAATATATGATCTAATCTATTGAAAAGTTTATCACCGTGCCGATACTACCATTGCGCTGCTGTCGCACCGCCGCTCCCATTGTTTCAAGATTTGGGTGTTAAGCTTATATATACAATGCAGGCAACAAACATAAGAAGAGCCAATTAATATTTGATCCCAAGATTTATGTACAGCTCTGCAAGTTTTACCTTCTCATGTCTACTCCCCTCGTCTAGTTGATTGTACAAGCTGTTATGTTAGCATATGTACTGTTAAGAATATGGATCAATTCACGTGTTGCAAAACTGCAACATCTACAAAGCTCACACTTGTAATTTGTTACACAAGTTTACTTATTAACAACTATTTTAAATATATATACTTTATTAAATAGTTCTTCGTAGGATTGAGATCTAATTAGGTCGGACTTTAAGCGGAGGAGAAAGATAGACACATAAAATGAGTTCTATAACATTTATTAATTATATATTTAGTGTTATCTAAACAATTATAAATATTACGAGATACACTTTATATGTCTATCTCTATCGCTCTAACTCCAGAAATTTGGTAAAAAACTCTCTGTAATCTAAATCAGGTCCCATGATCACTTGTATCGCAAACCCTGTAATCGCAACCATGCAGTAGTACCTCTTGAAGCCATATTGCTCCTGCCGGCTGCCTGCACTAGTAATCTGAGGCTCCCTTTTCTTTTTAGGCTCGGTAGAAGATTTTGTAGCTCCAAATTAATAAACAATGCCCTCTCTTCCAGTCATGCAGACTACTCAGCACAAAGACAAAAAAAAGCTCATCATGAGACCCCATTAATCTGTAGCATTTTTTTTTATATGGAAAACTAAAGTGATCAGAGAATAGTAAATTAAAAGAAAAAGAAGAAGAAGAAGAAGAAGAAAAGGTCCCTTGATTATAATCAGAGCAGCTTGGAGCATGCTAGGATGTATATGTAGGCTTTATAGCTTTTCCCTAGCGAGCTATCTCAAACTTAGTGGGTAACACACCGCAGACAGAGAAGAACTAACATGGCCGTCTTCCCCACCTCTAGGGATTTATAGTCAACTTCAGTACGCATGGACGGTGCCAATGCTGGGCCCAATTCTCCTAAGATTTTATATTCCCTAGCTCATGCCTTGTCCTCTTCAACATAAAGCAGCAACTATATATATAATATATATACACGCGCGCGCGCGCGCGCGCACACACACACACATACTTGGCTCCCATGAATTTCCTGTCTAGCTACTTGCTCAGGTACTGTTCGACACCCAGAAAAAAACTTTCATATTTATAAGCACTTCTCTGAAACTCTTAAAAACAGCAAAGCCTGATTGCAGGGTAGGCCATTTTGTAAGAAGTAAGAACTACGAGACCTCTTACAGGCACCAACAACCTTTGACTAGGTTTAGTTTTTGGAAGTGTCATACATCTTGATTAATCATGTCATCATGTATCAACCTTTTGTCATATTTGCCTATACGTGTTTATTGCCACCATGCAGCAGCATTTATTATTATTACTACTATATATATATATATATATATATGTATATATAAATATTCCCCTCACTGCCTCTTACCGTCGTCGAGATTCATTATATTCATAATTACCATGAGTTGTGATCGAGGATATATCTTTCCTATTTTTATTGATAACCTAGCTGGTACTGGTAAAATCATTTGATGCTGATCCTAACCCTAGTCTCAATAGTAGTTACTGTCTATAATACTATATTTCAATTCTATTAATCACACTCACTGTATTATAACTTTCTACGTATTCATTAGATACTAATTAACTTGAGTGATGAAACGAACTTTGTAAAGGAGAGAGTACTATGGATTTAATGATTTTTGCGTTCCCATATAAATGTTTTAGGTAAAAGAGCTTAAAAAGATAGAGGTCATGGGATGAGAGTTTTTAGAATATATATTGGTCATTAATTATATATAAAAATTGTTTCTAAAATAATTGTGTCTTATCATTATTCATCTATATATTTTCTATCATATTTAAATATATTTAGTGTAGTTATTTTATATTTATTTCACCCTAAAGGAATTTATTAGATACGCATATATAGTTTTAATTAGGAATCGTTATCATTAATTAAACGGAAATTTATAAGATTCCGATTCCGATTCTAACTCCAATAATATTTATAATCTAACATTATTATAAGTTTCTACGTATAATCATATATGTACCATTCACTAACATTAATTGAACGATGAAAACGATCATCAGCCTTGAAAAGGAGAGAGCATATATATATATAGATTTAGTAACTAATTGTGGATTAAGAATTTGCACAGCCAAAGAGACGCTTTAGTAAAGCTTCAAAATGAGGAGATATCTAAGATGTTTAATTATCCACTGGCTAAACTTTTAATTTATGTTAGAGTTATTATATTTTTAAGCCGATATCATGAAGAGTATATGCACCATTTTATACATCACTTAAATAATAAAATTTAAATTTGTAGGATTTAAATTTTATAATTTATCTTTCAAATCAATTTATGTCGTATAAATACTTTTATTATATATATCCTCTACACACTCGTCTAAGAATATAATTTTTCTTGTAGGATAGGTATATAAATATACCAATATTTTGTATTTTATCATTTATATATATCACATAAATTGTAATGACTAAATACCAATGCATCTCTTCGATAAAGTCTTGATCTCGAGCAATAATCCAAATTTAATGTGTATGTATATAAATATATATATATATATGTATATAAAAGATGAATTGTTGGCGCCGCCACCGGAAGCCATGATCATTACCATTGTGCTTTTTCCTGTAACTTTGTCAACGGTAATGTCTGTATCTTGACCCCCTTTTCAAGTTACCAGTTAGTTTCATCTTCAAGCACTAAAACGAAGCACATACAAATTGCACATAAGGACCTATATAAACATAATTCCATTTAGATGATCAGTGGCTACAATTTTCAGAAGTTTCAGAACTGCCCGATTTCTAAATATTTCAGGGCAGCCGAAAATCCACATAATTAGATGATGATGACGACGATAACAACAACAACATGAACAACAATAATCTAATCAAACTATATCTACATCAATTTTTAACCTGAAGAACACTTGAAAGTACTAAATCAAGAGAACATAGATAGCCACACCAGGACACACTATAATTAGGTCCATCTTATAAGAACTCTCTTAATCCATTAAGGAGCCACATGATATGCATTTATATATATATATATATATATTAAGATCCCATATTTGCTGAGAATGTTGAAATGAAGTTAATCCAATCATCGTCATCTTCCTCGTCTTCTTCCCCGCCCATATGGCTCCATTGAATTTGAGAACTCTTCTCGATTTCATCATTCCTTGCAAACCGACCTCTGATGCGCGGCCGGCTGTCCGCCAACGTTTTCCTACAAGCATACTGCATATAAAAAGGCCTCACTGTTAAACGGCCAGCCATTATAGGTTTGCCAATTTGAATAGCAAAAATACCATGTTTGAGTTCCATGTTAAGTAGAATTATTGCATGGACAAAGCTATGCATAGCACAAGGGAAAAATTTGGTGGTAGCTCTGTTTATTCAAATAGGCTAAACAATTCGTTTATCAATAATGCTATATACTACATTCTTTTATTGATTCCTTAACCTTAAAAGCAATCATCAAGACTGCCGATGAGTGTTCCGAGTCCGACCACCAGAATCTTGTGACATACCGACGATGTATCAAACAGTAATAACTGTGTCTAACCTGCCCAAAGTATTCTCAATAGACATATTCCCAACTTATGTCAAATTAACATCTTCTCCTCAAAGAAAATATATATATATATATATCGATCTCGATCAGAAGTAGCGCCCACTAATCCTTAGTGATGAGAAAGAAAGTTAGGACCATGTTGCAAAAGCTGGACGTGACAAGACGTAGCATCACAGGATAAGAGCAGGAGGGAAAGTTAAAAAAGTCGGCAGCAGCGACAATTTTTCAAGTTTATATCATTTGCAGTTGATGCTTCCTCTATAGACAAGTACTTGGCATTGAGAAAAAACAAAAACAAAAACTTGTAAAACCAGAAAAAACACGTACGACTACTCTATCTCAAGATCCCACTTTACATAGATCTTTTCTCGTCTTTGAAGATGATTATTCAATGATATGCCCAGCAACTGTTTAATTATTATAAATATTAAGAAAAAAAACCTTAATCTTCTTGTTGAAATTTCTTTGGTTCCTCTTGCTCCTATATCTCTCGATCCTCTCCTTTTTCTCCTCAGGGCTGTATCTGCACGCTTTGCTCATACTCTCGATGATGATACTATTTTCATTGGACAAGGGGCTCTCTGATCGATGACAGCGCTGCACCATTTTAATTCTCTGCAACCACATTAATTGAAATATAAGAAAAGGGCAAGCAAACAATTCATGCTTAATCTCAATTAGCTAATAATATCAAATAAAAATACCCATAAAATGGGAAAAAAATGGAGAGATGGTTTGCAGTAAGAAGGAAAAAGAACAGAAAAATCGGACCAGCAGAGTTTTGCATGTGGCAAGTAGCTTCAGTAGAGTACAGTACTGAGCGAAAGGTTGGTCATTACGTCAAAACGAAGTGGGCATTTGAGTGATTTAGTATACAGAAACTCACCTGCAAGTCCCCGGTGCTGAATACCCTCCGGACGGGACTCTCGTCGGAGTCCAATAACTCGCGGGTCGGCGAAACGAGTTGACGAAACCCGTTCTTCTGGAGCGAGTGGCTGCTCACGCTTCTCTGGATGAAACTCGGCCTCTGACTCGCGAGGGAATTCGGAGAGCCGTAGCTGCTGCACCCGCTACAGCTACTACTGTTCCCCACCTCCGAGTTCAACGTTCTCAGAGCGTCGGGGACAGAGTCGAGCTCGGCAGCGGAGAGGTGGTCGGGAAGGAGCAAGTTGGGCGGCAGAAACGGCGCCGAAGGGAGAGCTAATGGGAGTGTGAGCTCCGGGGATGTGGACAGGCCGGGAAAATCGGCGGCGCGTGAGAATGCGGTGTTGGGGTGAGCGTACATGGCGCGTGGGTCTTTTGGGAGGGGGGGGATATGGGAAGTGTTGGAAGGGGGGAAGTGAAGAGCTGAAGTTGAAGAGTGGGAGTACTTATGCGAGAGAGGGAGCTGGAGTCTGACGTGGAAGATGACGTCATAGCTGGAGAAGGCGTTGACCTGATTATGTTTGCCAACTTTGCCTCCCCTCCCCTCTCTCTCTCTCTCTCTCTCTGTCCCTCATCTCCATCCGAAGAGACATTGGCCTACCCACCAGCCACAAGTTCAACTGGGGCTAGTTGCTTTTCTCCCCCCCACCTCCCCCAATTGAGATTTTACTCTCAAGATTATATATATATATATATGATTATATTTATATTATTTTTCATTTTTTTATCTTCAATCATTTACCCAAAAAAAAAAAAAAGAATTATATTTGACGGTATTGAATTCATATTAATCTAGAAATGTTTTTGGGAGAGGGGAAAAAAAGAAAGAGCTATGAGCATCATTCACACAATCCGTCCTACATAGACCACATGATATAATATTCTTGGCATGATGTCTAGTTTACTTGATAGTAGTTAAGATTTGACCTCACCCAAATCGGTTCTCCTATTCATATACATGCCGTTCTACTTTTATTTGGGATGTGTTTTAAGTAAAAATATATGTTAATCTTTTTATGAGTGAATGTGCATGTATGTGTATGTATATATATATATATATATATATATATATATATAGAGAGAGAGAGAGAGAGAGAGAGAGAGAGTTTGATCTTTGTCCTTAATTACAAGTTGTTCGAACTCTCAGCTTTTCTTTCTAGTGGTTCTAGTTCTCTTATCCAAGATCGATTACCTCGTTTACCATCCACGCACTCTCAATATTCTTGTGAGAAGTACTACTTGTTTGGACATCGTCCATATTGGGTAATTTAGATAATTTTCTAGTAGTTTGATTGTCAATTAATTTAATATAGGACCAACTCCATCCTCTAATATAACTCATTTCCTTAATTTTTTTAAAAAGCCATATTATGGGATTATTATATATCTAGGGAAAAAAAGGATCATTGTGATTACAATCTCATTGTTTTTAGGCTACTTTTCATTGGTACGAATTACTATTCACAAGTATGGGAATTGAAAAGGAAGTATAAAGATATTCATAAGTATGAGAATTATATTTTTCTACGAATATTCATTCTAGAATTAAAATGAGTGCATAATTTAGATGCAATAACTTGGAGTTGTGTCGTATCAAGTTTTTGACATACAACTATATCATGTGTACGTACGTGTAGGTTGAACCATATAACTATATGGTTCAATTGTACGAATACGGTTCAATTGAACAAATGGGTTAAACCAACCTCTCGATTTTGGCATGACTAAGTAAATTGATGACAGACGATGAGTTTCAACATGTTAATATAAGTGGATATTTAATTGAACTAAGTATACGATTCATGAAAAAAATCTTATCCCAAAAAAATCATGATAAACCCTAGCCTCTTCATTATAATAACATGATCAATGATGGTTATTAACTAGATTGATCAAAATAAAGCATATCAACATTAGTTATTTTCTTGGAAAAAAACTAATTTGATTATGTATGTTCTACGAGTTAAGCAAATTAACAAGAAATTGGATCATATATTAGATGTATCTCATTGGATATTCGATCGAGTTTGACAGAGCCCTATTACTCTAAACCCTAACGGCCACTAATCTTGTACACATTCTGCCTGTCAGATTTTCCAACCATGACAAATATATAGACCCTAATAATATAAGATGCTAATTATATTAATACAAGAAATACCGTAGTTTTCCATCACTATTATTGGTGGCAAAAGCATCATTTTTGTGGAAAAAACTTTATTCCCACTAATTTTATTTGTGGAAGGCTCGTGGATATAAGTCGCTACAAAAAGTATTTTATGCCGCAAAAAGTCCAAGTCGTGGAAAATATCAGGCTATTTTCATGACAAATCCTATGGCAATACCCTACTAAACTCGCCGCAAAAGCATGTTTACATTCATCATTGCTCGTGAAAATATGACCAATTTGCCACGAGATATCGGTGGGTATTAGTATTACCCACTAGAACATTTGGTGGAAAATTAAAAAAAAAGGTATTAGCCACGAGATGTATATGCAACAAATGCTAAAAGAATTAAAAAAAAATAATAATGTAAAGGCAAAAAAAGATGAGACTGAGCTAAAAATAATCATAAAAAAATTGTCTAATATAAGCTAAAAAAATATATACAAATCTTGGAGATTCAAATTGATACTAATAACAATTTCAAAAAACCAACTAAAATTGTGCCAACATGTTTACAAGAAAAACTCCTAATGATCAGAACCCAAGAGCAAGAAAGAGTTTAGTGCTTTGGCACTAACGAGAACATTCAAATGGAAATGAAATATGCTCTAACCAGAAATAAGTTTCACGAGAGAAGATAGAAAAGAGAAAATAATTGATATTCATGATCACTTAAGTTGACAATAGCGAGAAATTAATAGTACTTATTCAAGTTTGTTTCAAATAAATGATCTATTTTCCTTCGTTCATTCATCAACTTATCATGATTCGATTTCTCATTAAATGTAGAAAGATTGAATATGATCAATCTCTAGTACTACGTACTCATGATCAACACTTGCAAAACAAGTAATTATCTTTCCAAGGCCATTCATTATTTCAATATATTTTATCATACATCCCTGGCCATATTAAATTTTTATAAAAAGTACTTCTTCTTAATTAAGCGCCCTAATTAAATTAGTTCTCATTTTTAGGGACATAAAAGTAGGGGATTCTTATAATAATATCATTAATTAATTTTGGAGACAATATTGCCTGCGCCTCTCATGATCAGAGTACTATATGATATAATTTGTCTCAATCATTTTGTACTGAACCAATTGGGAAGTGCACTATCGCATTAATTTGGTCAAAAAAAAAAAAAAAAAAAAATGAAGCGAATTAAAAGTATAGTAGGCACTTTTTCAAAAGGGTCCCTATATCATGCATTAATTCTCCACGCAGTCGTTTATAATGCTAAAATTATTTTGCTTAAAATCATGATATCAATCGTACTGACTTGCTCCTGATCACGAGTCTTGACAACAAAGAAGAAGATGATCATGATCATGATGACCCACCACTGAGTTGCATATATGATATCGGAGAAAGACAGAAAGAAATGGAGGGGGATATATAGTCATGTGAAAGTTATATTAATTTGATTAAAATACATGCAACCCATGTGAGGTGCGTAGCTGGATTTGGTTCCAATGATCATGTACGTACGTAATAGCTAGGTTAGGACCGGATGATTAGAATTAATTTGGATTTTATTTGCAACAGACATCATGATGATCATCGTAATCATCATGTTTAGGATATATAATTTAATCTCAATTGTTAGGGAAGATTACAGGTGGCCTGTATCATCGATCGATCGATGGCCGGATGTTTTGATTTGATTAATCAATTAATGAGTACGGTCATTTTCCACAGTGATAATTAGTTGCTAATTGGGATGTCTAAATGTACAGTACTTGATTAAGACTTTTTGGGCGCTACACCATATATATACAACATTAAAGGAATTACTTTTAAAAGGCCAAACGTTTATTTTTGGAGACAATCCTTCTTTAATTTTGTTACTTCCAATAATCCATCATGATGAAGCACTAATATTATATATATATATATATATATATATATATACACGAGTCATCATGATATATACGTGTATATATATATATACACGTACTAGAATTAATCAGAGTTTAACAACAATTAATTTTGATTATATATATATATATATATGGAAAGTGAAAAGGATATTACCCTCCTACTATCGGCTATTTATGATTCTTTTTGTATTTAATTTTTTTAATTTTTTATTTTACTTAATAGTTAAGGAAGTGACTATTAGTAAAATTATATATTTTTTAAATTTTTTCTTAATGATTAAGGATGTTAAAAAAATATTTAAAAGAAAATGATAAAAAAATAAATATACTATAAGTAGTAAATGGATAGTAACCCTATTAAAACCCTCTATATATATATAATTAATTCTAACAAAAAATTTATTAAAAGTCATGCCACCTTAATTAATATAAAATAATATACAAACTACAAAGATATTTGACTGGCCATGTTTGGGTTGAAAGATATTTTCATCTCATTTCATTTCATCTCATCTCATTATTATAATTTTTTTCAATTTTCACACAAAATATAATAAATAATTTAACTTTTCAAATCTCAAAATAATAATAATATTAAAAAATAATATTTTTTTAACTTATCTAAAACTATTTCATTTCCTCTCATTATCCAAACAAATAATATATTTCTTTTTTCATTAATAAGAGTTTTGCTATACAACTTCCATCACACTTCACACTTTATATTTTTTTAAAATTTTTAATATTTTTTTGAGTTTATTCTTTTTAAATTATTTTATTCATTATTTATATAATAAATATTTGATAAAAGAACAAAATAATAAAAATTAAAAAAAATATAAAATGTAGAGTATGAGAAGGTTGTAAAAATTTATTCCATATTAAAAACCATGGCAATTTGAAACGTACGTGAAGACCAATATTAATTAATATCGATCAATTTGCATGTAAAAAACACAATCGATCCCATCATGCTGCATGATCGAGGAAAACATCTTTCCATCTCCAAAATGGATTTGCAACTAGTACTATCACTTATTCCAGATCAGTCATACTTTGGGTATGATCATTGTGATCAGTTTGCAAAAGTACCAACCAATGAAGATTTTCGGTCGTCACGAAGAAGATCATCCAAGTAAATAAATAAATAAATATATAAAGATGACCATTTATATATAGTTGCTTGACTCAAATCCGCTCGCGATGATAAAAGCTTTGAAAATTGTGACAAACTTGATAGATAGAAAGATTTTCATGGGGAGATAGACTTGGGAAGGGTGGGGGACCTCCTCATCTCCTCAAAGCATCTTTTTCTTAGAAGCTGGCCCAGAAGAATCATCTATTTCACTTCAGAAAGGGAATCTGTTGTTCAGAAAACTGATCGATCAGTAACCAGATTAATCGATTGCTATCAAGACTTTCTTCTTCTCCTTTTTTTTTCTTTGCTTTTAAATGCATGTATATATTGGTGCACAGAGTAACTAACTAGGCGTACTAGACGTTTCGTTCCTTCAATTCGTTGGTCATTAACTATGTTGGTACCTAAAGTGTGAGCGAATTGATGAGGGAGAAAATAATTCTATGCAACGTACGTCTTGTTTTTTGGGAACAATGATTCCCACAAACTCAATCAATCAATTTCGCACTTAGTTTTGTGCAGCAACTCAATGGGTTCGTAGTATCAACATGCATTTGTTACAGTGCTGATCTACCAACTTGATGCGTCTTGTCGCTGAGGGATCGATGCTTCTGATGTTGCTTGTGTGCTCTTGTTATATCCTATATCAAATGATGATTATAAATTTTAAGATGAAAAATAGCATTTCTCAAACTTTTTGTGTGCGCGTACATAGTGTTACTTTAAATAATGACTAGTACTGTATATATAGATCATGCAATATGTAATTTGAGTCTCTCTTTGAGAGAAAGGCAATTAATATATGGATGGGGAAGAAAGATCAAAAGAATGAACTTGAGAGGGGTAGACAAATGTGATAGGGTAGGTTAATAAATGAGATCGATCTTAATGTTATCATGATTGTAAGTATTAAAAGTTTAATCAAATTAATATACTATAGTCATGTTAGCAACTTTTAAATCAATGTTTAGGTCTTTAATAATTAATATTAAAACAAGAACCATGTTACACTTACTATTTAAGAAGGGAATCGATGTCGACCCACAGGTGAGTAGAGCCACCACAAGGAAAAGGGCTTTTGAAGTGTGCGTGCAAGGTGGAATGCTATGATTTTAAAAGTTAAATGGTTATAAGCTAAATCAATACTTTTAACAATTTTAAAACTTTTAGATCAATAATGAGGCTTTTTATTTAGACAATAAGGAAGGAACATGAAGCTAAGAAAACAACAAGCAGCCGGAAGGAGGAAACCAATTATGCTTCGTTTGTTTTTACAGATCAGATGAGATGAGATGAATTGAGATTAAAGTTAAAAGTTGAATAAAATATTATTAGAATATATATTTTTAATAGAGAAAATATATTTACAATTATGAATTGTACAATCGTAGCGTAATCGTTTTGAAAAAATGAATAAAATATAGAATCCACATGAAAAAATTATTTTTTTAATAATAGACTATACTTTTTTTCAAAACGATTACGCGACGTTTATGCACTTTATAATTATATGTAAAATTATTTTTTTTAATATTATTTTTATTTTGAGATTTGAAAATCTTAAATTTTTTATTTTTTTTTATATAACAATTTTAAAAAATTATAATAATGAGATGAGATTAAATGAATAGAAAAAAATTATAAAAATACACTAGATTATCTTCGATGTAATGTTTAAAAACTTTCATACATATAATAATATTGTCTTCTCCGAGTGTGATCAGGTACTTCTTTTCTATTTGGATTTATTTGTGTCCATATATTTCGAGTGTTCTCCCAATTCAGTTCCTATCCTACTCCACAAAACTTGAGGTCCGAAAGTAACCAAATGATCAGGACCCACTTCATTAGTCCCGTATAGTGCCCACAGGTTCAATGAGCTCCAGCTAATAATGATCTTTTTCTTCTTCTTCTTCTTCTTTTTGGCTTCTTATTTCCAATAGAAAAGAAAGGGATCTTGAATGTCCAATGTCTTATCCTAGCTAGGCTATGAAGATATAATGCATGCCTACATATCCTACGAAGCAATGATGTCCTCTTTTCTTGCAGAACGTGGAAAAACGAGGGTGGGGTTTCTTCTGGATGAAAGAGTTGAACCAGTCCCAATATATAAAAAGAGATCGGTTGGGACCCAACAACCTACATAGGCTTGTGTGTTTGTCATATGGGTTGAACAGCCACAACAGTTTCCCCACTACAAAATGGGTGATCACATGTGTTTTTAATTAAATAGTTGAATATACGATCGTAAAATATATAAATATTGTATAATTATTTAAAAAATTAATTTTTTTATATAAATTTTATATTTTATTTATTTATTTTAAAATGATTAGATAATAATTATACAATTCATAATTATAAATATATTTCTGTTAATTATCGGTAAATTTCAGCAGTACTGTTGAACGGCCTTGCTAATATTTCCCCTTACTGCCTAATTAGCAAATGGTATGTGGCGGGTTACTATTGATTTTTAGGATAATATTAAATGTTGAATAAATATTAGCGTTGCTGAGCAGAAAGAATGTTCTTGTTACTGTCTGTCTGTCTGCTACTGGTAAATTTCAGCAGTGTTGAATGGCCTTGCAAATATTTCCCTTACTAATTTATTGTTAGCCAATGGGTGACCCCTTGATTTATCGATCGGATAGTATTAAAATATATAATCCAGTTCACGTGCTTAATTATATATCTCTATGCTCTTGATTCCGACATAAAGTTTGAAGCCCGATATACATGAGGTATTGAATTGCCATGGATCTGGAGTTTCAGGCCGAATGGGACTGCAGTAATGTCTACGTCTCCCGTAGAACCTCCACATCAATGGTCATTTCCCAATTAACAAAATTCAGATGATCACCGCGGACTTCAGATTTTGGTGGGAAGTTGACAAAATAATGACACAGAAAGAAGTGGGAAAAGCCAGCCTTGCTCGCTTTAAGATAATAAAGCAAGCATTCAAGTCTTTTCGTGTGTGGAGTTTCACGTAAAAAGATAAAAAGAAGGAATTCTGTTTCTCTCCGAGTAGTCAACTTTTGGGATGCATGGCCTGTCTGGCCTTAAGAAGAGCTGGCAAGGGTCAACTTCAATCTCCAGTTAAATTAGTTATCAGAGATCGAGTTGGTTAGGTTTCTATATACTTTCTGCTAGCTCATGGAGCTAGAGCCACTCATGTAGAATGTTGAAGAAGAATATTATTATTATGCGTTTGCATTTCCATGAAAAAGACCAGCTGCTTGGGCATTGGCAGGCAGGTTTTGCTTGAATTACAAGCACAATTAATTGTAGTAGTTACACGTCTCTGTACATCTGATCTATATATATATATATATATATGCCTACTGCCTATATATGTGACTGATTAAACCACTCATGTAGACTTGGGTTTATTGATCCAAATATTCCTTTTTCTTCTCTCTTTTTGATTAGCAATAGATTACAAGAAAGCTGGCAGTTTAGGGAGGGCCAAATGGTAGGGGAAGAGTACGTACATAATTATCACGAGGATCTCTTGTAATTATGGGAATACATTCGGAAATGTCACGAGAAGCGGCCTAGCCTGTTAAAGATCTGATTCTGGATATTGATTAACTTGATCAAGCCTTTAATCGATTATACCATTCAATTACGCTTTTGAATTTGACATCGGTCCACTTTCTCAATACTGATTTTTCGGTATCTATTTTTCTTCCGATAGTTTCACTCATTTATTAATATTTAATAATTTAACACTATATCATTACATTATCAAAACATTTTAATCTAACTTATAGATCATCTTTTCTGTAACTTGAACATGTGACTTAATTTTTACTCTGATAGTAATTATTAAAGATCTAATCATTGATTCAAAAATACTAAGACTATTAGATACTAATTAGATTAATTCTTTAACCCTTAATTACGATCATAACACCGCCCAACTAGTTCTTATCATGACCTTGTACTGAATATCACCGATGACTTCCTGCAGAGAGTTTCCTTCCAAGAATTATATATATTGTCCATCATGTGATCATAACTACTACATGACGTGCTTTAACCTTGTCAATTGAGGGCTCATTAGGTCCATATATATTTCTCAGTAAGTATGTGCAAATAAGGGGATTCCATTAGAGTAATATATATATATATATATATATACATGACAGATGGTGGCGGGGTTGCTAGAAACACAAAGGGAACAAAGGGATCTCACAATACGCTAATGTGGTACGTCTCCCTTCTTCTTCTTCTTCTCTATCTCTCGGGGTGGTTCTCGACCACCACAGACGGCCAAAGGACGGCGACCGTTGACCACGCAAGCCATCGGCTCAGATCCCGACCACCTAGCGGCGACCACACAATGATCGACCAAGCACACAGTGTGCGCCCCTTTCCCTCTCTCTTTCTCCCTCCTTGGGTGGTTCCCGACAACCACAGACGCCCAATGTACGGCAACCATCGACTCAGATCCCGCTGACCTCGGCCACCTAGTAGCAACCGCGTATACAGTGTGCGCCCCTTTCCCTCTCTTTTTCTCCCTTCCAGGGTGGTTCAGACGGCCAAAGGATGGCGACTGTCCACCACGCAAGTCGTCAGCTCAGATCCGGACCACCTTAGCCACCTAGCGGCGGCCACGCAACGGTCAACCACGCACACAGTGTGCGAAATGTGCACCAACGTGCCACGATGAGCTCCACGCCGGGGTGTCGCTTAGACCACCAGTGTCTTCTGTCCACCTTGAGGTGGTTCCTGATCACCATGGCTGGCATGGAGAGAGAGTACAGCGAGAGGGCACAGGGAGAGGGCAAGGGTGTGGCGGGCACGAGAGAGGGAAAGAAAGAAGAAGAAAAAAAATAGGGGAGAGATGTGGTGTTAGCGTGTCACATCAATGTGTGGAATCTTTTTGTGAGATTCTTTTATATCTATAATATTTTCATATATATATATATATATACATATATAAAAGAATATCGTTGTGGGCAACTGAAATATTGTCGAAGTTGATCTTTAGCATGTTGTTTAGCGGAGCAGTCCATTCTTCCTTCTTGGTGCTGATCTTTTTATAAGTTGATCACCACGCATATATAATTGTTGGAACCATGTAATATTTAGTGCTATATATATATATATATATATAATATATATTAGAGGATGAACGAATGAGTTTAATTAAGAGGGATGTTAAGGGTAAAATTACGGTTTAGAAAGTCATGATCCACTCTGAAATGCTATTTACAATCATGAAGACTTGGATGCCGAGGGGCCGTTGGGGTTTATACATCAGAGAATTTCGGAGTAGTGCAATTTAGGAATGAAAAGTACTGCTACAATTATAGACTATTATATAAAAACAATATTATAAATTAAATAATATGATTTGACGTGATTCGTTAAATCTATTTTATAATAAAAATAACATTCTTTTTATAATTAAAATATTTTTCTTTAGAAATAAAGTGCATACGGACTTTTATTACTTCAATTAAAATCAATAAAAAATAAAATAGAAACTAGTGTTGATCTAACCCAACAGTGTCGGGCGCTACCATAGGACATACGTACTGAAGTGTCATTGCCCATGCTATAATCTCACCGTGTCTCTCCATTTCTACTGGAAAATGCTGGAGTGATTGTTAGTACATATATTTTTTTAAAATATATAAAAAATTATTATATATTAATGAATTTGTATATTTATTGTTTTAAAAAAATATTTAAAAAATAAAGTGAGATTACTAGAGACACATCAAACCGGTATATAAGAAGTAGACGGCACAGTCAAAATAGAAAGATGTACCCATTTCATTTGCACAAAGAATGATCTACTCGTGGGATTAGAATCTAGCTAGCCATGATCTGATCATCTTCATGATCATTATTGTAAAGAAAAAAGAGTAATGTTATATATAGTTATAGAGTGTATAAGTGTCATGTAATTATTTTGAAAAAGAGTAAAGTTTATTATTAAAAAATTAATTTCTTTTTATGTGAGTCTTATATTTATTCATTTTTTTTCAAAATGACTGCACGGCATTTACACACTCACAACTGCAAGTATTATTTCTAAAAAAAAAAAAAACGTACTAACTGTCTCGTAATTCTCACCTTCACATCTTTCGATAAAAATAACTTAAAAGCTTGGTGTTAGAATATTATCATATTTAAAATATATTCGGAATATTCTACCATCGTATGGTAATATGATTTATTTTATATTATAGTTAGTTTATTGTGTAAATTATATAATATCAATTAGTAAAGTTGATTTAGTATTGTATTTTCATTCTTTTTCTAACTCCGGTCATTCACCTATAAATAAGAACAAATGTTATGTATTCAATAATAATTAAAAATAATAAAAATGTAGACCTCAATTTCTCTTTCCTTCTTTCTCTCTTCTACCTATCTTTTTCTATTTTATTATATTTTCTAACACTTGGATTTCCAAATTAAGGTGTTTAATGACAAGTTATACCATGCCCATATAAACTGTGGTAATGATTTCTTGTTAACTATGAATGCAGATAGTTAGCAGTGATCATTATCCTGATCTACTCATGAAGTACCATCGTTTCAGGGCGGACAAGCGCCATCTTCATGGTCGGTGCATAGTGTAATTTACATCACGATTCTTACTGTATATACAAATTATTTCGAGAGAGAGAGAGAGGTGGGGAAGAAAATACTCGGGTTTTGAAATGATTAGGGTGTGCTAGCTAACAGTTTTGGTGAGTGCCATTTTCTTGTCTATGCTTTTTCTTCTATGGGTTGTGGGTACGATTATGATTAGTGTCATCACACAACGCCATCCTTAAACATCAATTATGAATACAAATATTCACAGCACCAAGTTAAAAGGGCGCAGAGGTTAACAGATCACGTCGTCTTTAAACATCAATGACGAGTACAAAGATTTGTGGTGCCAAGCAAAAAGGGCATGGAGGTCATTAGACCATGCTGCCCTCAAACATCAACGTCGAGTACAAAGGTGCGTAGTTCAAAGGAAAGGGGCGCGAAAGACGACAACAGCGAAATATAACAACAAGTCACACACAGAGTAGAAAGAAAGAGCCTCACGAAATAAAAGCAAAGGGAAGCATGAAAAAATCAAAATCGCCTTAATGTTTTCAATGTACACGACTACAAAAGAAAAATATAAGAATACTTCTATTGTTTACAAAAAGTTGTTACAAGTGTAGTAGAGAAATAACCATTTACAGAAAGCTAAGTACTAGGATCGCCGGAAGGTGGAGTTGGGCGACGATTGTTGAAGACTTCGGGCATGGTGTCCCGACCAAAGGTGTCAACAAATTGATGCGAGGCTGCATCAGGTTTGAACATCCCCAAATCTAAATGCCTTGAGTCAGTGCGGGGATTGACCAACAAATGCGATCTAAGTCGAAGCACACCGGCCCCATACCCATAACCAAAAGCACGATCCCTACTGCCATGCGTCGACGCCAATTGAGGATGAAGGCGGACACGTTCCTCTCTCGCAGCCTCCAAGTTAGACTCCAACGTCTTCACCAGCTGTGTCTTTTCCTTCATTTGTTTATCTTTGTTGATGAGCGTCTCATTAAGCTTCATCTACTGTTTGTCTGTGTCGGCGCAAACTTTCTTGTACTCCTTGTGCCATTTGGTCAACTCTTCTAGAGTGCCGCGCACCTCAGAAAGGTCAAGATTAACTAGTCGTTTGCCTTCCTCTGAGGCCACCAATTGCTCCCCGAGTTTAGTACAGTGCCGCTAAGAACTAGATAACTCTTGGCAGACAAACTTGAGTTCCTCCGAGTGGGGGGAGAGTTTAGAGCGAGCATGACCCCGCTCCGACTCTAACTCCTCCTGAGTAAGGGAAAGCTGGGCTTTAGCGGAATCACGCTCTGACTCTAACAGTCCTAATGAGAAGTTGTCCCGAACCCTTACCTCCGTGGCGCGACGGAGTTCATCGCGAGGGTGAAAAACCTCGTTGCGAAGAATGTCCAAGTCACCAGCCAGAGAGTGTGCATAGTCATTTGCTTGCTCAAGTAGGATCTCCAACTCTGCCTTTTCACCTCTCCATCTCTCAAATTCTTTCTTGGCGAAAAAAGAGAAGACGCGCCTAGAGCGGACTTCATCCTCCAAATTAGCACGATTCGCCATGATCCAGGCCGTCAAGTCATCGACACCCTACAAAGATAAAACCCAAGAATGTTAAACGATCATCTTGGAAAAATGGCAGAGAGAAAGGAGAGAAGTAAAGTTGGAGTTACCCCAGAAAGAAAAATCCTTAGCTGATTAGCCATGCTGCTAACGGCCTCATCTTTAGCAGGAGCAGAGGAGGTGGAAGTACCTCCTTATCGTACCTCAACTCAGACCTATAGTAAGGACTAAGGGGGAAAGCCTTAGGAGGTACCCCCTGTGAGTCTACTCCAATCTTATGGCCTTAGCCAAATCTCCCATCGAGAAAACATTATGGGTATAAGCAAGTTCAACTTCCCCAAGACTAATGTCCTCATTCGTGAGACCACCCAAATGAACACCTTCCTCTAAGGGAGAAGACCCGGCGTCATCTCCAAAAGAGGAAGGAGTGGGATAGGGAATAGAAATATGGTCGCCACCAACCCCCAGTCAAGTGGAGGGGGTCTCTCCTCCCGAGATGGTAGTAGGCAAAGAGTTAGGTATTGAACCTTTGCCTTCACTTTCTTCCTCCACTTCTTCACAAACAAGAACGTCACCACCCTGGACACCACGACCACCTAGGGCACCATCTCCACTACCCTGGCTTCCCTTAAGGGCTGCTTGGTCGGCAACACTCAATGAGAAGGCGGCGTCCATATCAACGTTGACCTCAGAGCTTTCCCTGGGCATTCGAATGTAGGGAATTCAAAGGTGGGGCTAGACTTTGAATAAAACTGTTAGGAGGGAAGATCAAAGTCAAACGCAGTTGCCAAGTTAGAAAGAGCTTGATCCATCAAACCCTCGATGTCATCAAGACTTGGAGAAGGCGTGTATGCGGGTGAGCGATGGGGGGTAGAATAGAAGTACCTTGAGGTTGGTTAGACACGAGGGATGCGCTGTCATCTGTGCGTGCAGCCCCCCTCTTTGCTATGGGAGAAGGTGTACCTGAAGTAGGCTGGCGTGAGCATTTCGTAAAAGCGTTTGGAGTAGACTCTGAGGGAGACTTGGCGGGGAGAGATGGCACCACGACCTTGCTTAGGAAAAAGGTGACCTTTGATCTTTGAGTGGTCAGGCATCACTAAGAAATGGTCAATATTTGCGAGCGTCAAGAGATCCTCATGTCCAAAGGTCATCTTCATGTTGACACGGGATTGTTCCCGTTCGGTTAGGGGTTCCAAAGACACCATTAGGCCTTTGTTGTTAGGAATTTTACCCCAAGTAGCCCTAATTGGAAATTCCCAACGCATAGCCTCTAAGTTAGAAAATTCCCAACCGGTGCCTGAGACAAAAAAAAACTTTCTCGTCCATTGTTTGGCGTTTGAGTGACGACTTTCAAAATGGGCCAACCGTTGTTTCCTAATCTAAAAGCTGCAAATGTTACCTGGAGAGCTTCTCAAAAAATAAAACGCCAAGAACTATCGGACAGTTAAATCTGGGTATTCTTTCCTACTAGGTTCCAAAACCAAGCAAAACACAATACAAGAACAAAGACCACACATGAGAATGAAGCTGTGCATGGGCTAGTATAAGAAGATCAAGACTGTTGCGTATTGGGTGACAAGAAGGAAATCGCAAACCGTGGGCTAGGGCATAGACAGGAAGGGAAACCTTCTGGGCGAACCCTTTTTTGTCGATGCATTCGCGGTGAGGGAGTTCCAAGAGTATGGAGTCTGGGATCCCATAGGTGTTATGTAGATTCAACAAGTCTCTGGCACTGAGGGTGGAGTGCCACTCGAACCTTCGAAGTATGGAACGTCTTTAGTGGAATAAGATTCCTGGACAACAGGGGTTCATGATGTATTTTGTTGGGCCATGAGGGTAGCAAAGAACCAGAGGAAAATGAAAAATGTGGAAGATTGGAGTCGCAGGTAAAATAAGTTGAGACAATGGGGTTTCAAGAACGAAAAGAAGAAAGGAAGAAATCAGGAAGAAGATGAAGAATAAGAAAGAGTAGCGAAATCAAGGTAATAAATTTCAATCATTATTACCTGACTAAGCGAAGTGATTGAGGAACGTGGCAACGGTTACTGGGTAATGTACGCACGTTCCCCCAAGTTTAAAATTCTTGCTTCTTGATAAATGAAAATGACGAGTAAAATAATAAATGGGCCATCTAGGTAGCCCATAGGTTGTCCCAAATCGCTAGCGGGGTGGTCTAGGATCTCAAACATCTCAACTTAGTGAGACAAGATATTTATAATTCTTTCATTATGAATTCCCCACCCTTACATGCGAGAGGAATTAGTGGGGTAACTGGAGGAGTTAATATTGGTCTTGCCCAAACTAGGGGCCCAAGGCCTATCACCCATAAAGGGCTCAATGGAGTCGTGTGACTTAATGAACACCTAGCCGCTGACCTATTAGGAGAGGGTAAATCTCACGTTATGGATATAGACCACGTGTGATTAGGTGGTTTCAATACATTAGGGATAAATCTTATAATGGCTGAGTATAGTACAAAGTTAATCAGTTTACGATACTCATCCTATATTCTCCATGCCTATATATATGAGCAATAGGTAACCTTCGTTCTCTCTGATTTCATGCATTCTCGAATTATTGCTTCTCATTACTGACTTAAACATCGGAGAGATCATAGGCACATTGTGCCGTCCATTCAACGATTTATAGGTGAGTGATCACGACTGGTGGTGGGACACGTCCTTTACAAAATACACATCAAAACTAGTCATCAAGTAAGAGGATTAACAAGAAAATTAAGCAAAATGGATTGATATTAGTTTGCGAATATATAATCTCTTGAAAATTAAGCAAACTTATAAGTTTTGGAGTGCTATAGTACCGTCTGCAAAAAAATAATTAGTTATTGAACCCAAATTTGATTTAAAATATTTAGTTACAATCATTCTTTAAGAGGCGAATGAGATCAATTTTAAAAAACACATCCATTAATAATTTTTGGTTGGATGTAAAAACCTAATTATCGATCGAGGATCTATATAATGTTTACTTTGATGGTCAATTATGTGCACCCACAAAAAGAGATTATATTTTTATTTTCCTGGTTTATTATTATTATCAACCTAATTAAATTCATTAGAGAGGCTCATGTGTGGAACCTTGTGCCTCCCTCCTATTTGATCGTCGGGTGGTGGAAATACAATCGAAACTCCAAGAATTGCATCCTTTGGATTATATTTTTGTGAGGGTTTATCATTGCGCCCTTGTGCTGCTAGCTAGTCCAAAATCTTTTCAACATGCATCCTCGTATAATTGGATTTATTGCTATTCATTCTATATCATTACAAGAAAAATAAATATTTATGACAAGTTATTTATGACCAAAATGATTATTTATGATAAAAATAGATTTATTTTGATAAAAAATAACTGATACTAAACAGATAGTTTTCTTGTAGTGTATTATAGATGACATAATAACAAGGTGAATTTTATCTCCGTATTTGTTCATAATAGCGGAAGAAGAACTATGTCGAATCAAGCTTTTTAGGAAGGTATAATTTTTAATTTTCAACAATCTCAAGGCTGCCCTCTAATCACTCACCTTTCTTTATGTTGATGATTTGGCTATATATATGTATGAATGGGTCAGAGTTTTCTCTTCCAGCGCGTGTCGAGGTTATAAGGATCTATGAGAGTATATCTGGTCAAAAGGTTAATAGCAACAAGTCTGCTATATTTTTTTTCCAACCAAAGTGTCAGCAGCTAGGAGATCAATTGTGCTAAATGTGGCTGGTTTCAGAGAGGCAAAAATCCAATGTACGTATTTGGGGGCATCATTTCATACAGGCAAGCTTACTTCTGCCCTTCTAGAGCCATTAATGCTGAAAGTGAGGAAAAAACTTGTAGGATGGAAAGTGGTTTTATTCTCTAATGGTGGAAAGCTTACTCTTATTAAACATGTCTTATCAAGTTTATCCATACATCTTATATCAGTTTTGAATGTCCCAAAGAAGGCGATAAATGAGTTGACAAAGCTATTTTCGAATTTGTTTTGGGGTTAGAAGGAAGGGTAAAAGAAGAAAAAATGATTTCTTGGAGAAAGTATGTAAACCAACAGGAGAAGAGGGTCTAGGAATCTGGGATTTAGAGGCAGTGAAGAAAGCACTGCATATGAAGTTTGCATGGAAATTCTTATATGAGAACTCTCTATGGGCAATTTGTTTTAGAGAGAAATACCTGACACAGGCACACCCTTTTCTCATCACAGCATCTCGACAAGACTCGAGTTTCTGGAAAGTGGTTAGATTAGTCCTTCCAGATGTGATTCGTGGCATAGGCGGGCTAGTGAAGCAAGGAAATCTCTCTTTCTGGTTTAATAATTGGTCTCAATTGGGTTTCTTGGCATATAAAGTGGAACATATTTCTCAACCTCAGCTGCTGGTTAAAGAGGTATGGGGAAATGATGGATGGAATAAACATAAAATGGAAGAACTAGTGGGGGAGAGTTTAATAAACTAAATAGTGACAAAGGAATTATGGATCAGAGAAAGGAATGATTGTCAAATATGGAAAGCTTCTAGCACAAGAGACTTCACAACTAGATCAAGATGGTGATACGCTCGAGTATATGGAGAGAAAGTCACTTGGGCCAAGTTGGTTTGGCACAAAGCCTTTCCGTAAAAAATAAAAAACTTCTATTTTATGTTCAAGAGTCTTGGGGGGCAGCCTGCCTTTTGATATTAACATTCAAAAGTTGAATATTGCGACTGCGTTTGGATGTTAAACTGAGTTGAGTTGAGATGATAAAATATTGTTAGAATATTATTTTTTAATATTATTATTATTTTAGGATTTGAAAAAGTGGAATTGTTTATTATATTTTGTGTTGAAATTTGAAAAAGTTATAACGATGAATTGAGATGAGTTGAGAGGAGTTAAGGAACCAAACGAACCCACTGCTGTGAAAAACTTGATATGGACTCATTAGACCATGTGTTGCGCTTAAGTTTGTTTGTTTTTGAGTTATGGGATTATTTTGCAAGGTTATTGGGCATCAAAATAGAAGGAAGAAGAAGCTGGCAACAGATGACAGAGACCTGGTTTCGAAACGCTAATGTTGTCTCCCAACTAGGTATTATTTTGGGATTACTACCATCTATTATCAGCTGGTGTCTTTGGCTTCATAGGTACACAATTCACATGGAAGATAAAAAAGGAATTGACAAACAAGACACGTACGTGCGTTTTAAGATTAAATTTTTGCTTGCTGTGTAGATGATGTAATTGTCTCCTTGTAAAAAAGTTAGTAATTCTGATCTTGCCATTATGCATCAGTTAGGCATCACCTTCTCAAATATCAAAACACCAGAAGTTTTGGTTTTGCTATGGACTTCCCCAGTCTTAGGTTTCGTCCAGCTAAATGTAGATGTGTGTAGTTTGGGCAACCCAAGTATTTATGGTGGGGGAGGGGCAATCCGAAATTCAAGAGGGGATTTGATTGTAGGTTTTTTGCCTGCTGCTATGGATAGGGAGCAAACACAATGGGTGAGGTAAGTGCTCTACTAGATGGCCTTAAAGCTTGCATAAGGTGGAACCTAAACAGAGTTGAGGTCGAGACTGATTCACAGATCCTTGTAAATTGGTGGAATGGACATAGCCGTCTTAACTGGGAAGTAAGGCCGGAGGATTGGGAGAGAATCTTATGTCTATCAAAAGATTTGGTTCTTATACAATTTTCATAGAAGTTTTCAGGGTTGAAAAGGGACTATAAGAGAGATCTGTTAGCCTCTAGAGACATTATAGGAACTCTTGAATTGAGAGAGTTGGTTTGCCTGTGCTACGGTGTAAATGATAGGGCTGACTGAATATACACAGCCCATATACATGTTTTTTTAAAAATTTATTTATTTTGGACTGTATTTGGGTTTTTGTATAGTCTAAATGTTGGTTTGTTATTATGATATTCCATGCATAATAACTATTTAAATTACAACTATTTAAAATATGTCATATCTGTAAATATGATTGAAGATAACTAGAGATGATAAAATTTAAGAGGAACAACAAATATATATATATATATATATATATATGTGTGTGTGTGTGTGTGTTATGGATGAGCAAATCATGCATGGGTTTACTCAGTTGGATTTAATACGACGACTTGAAGAGGTTGATGTGAGAATAAATTAATTAGCAGAAGGAAGAAGGTCTATAAATAAAATTGGGGCTTTATTCTCTTTCATTAAAGAAAAAAAAAAGAGCGAATTAACTTGCAGGAATAAACAAATGGAGTAAGAGTGCTGTTAGGTGCCCTCAAAGCACTGGCATCAGCCTCTTCAAACGCTAATTTTTATCAAAATTTAAAAGGTTTGTCTTTAAAATCACTACATTGGATTCAGTATACAGATAAATCTCTAACTTTGAACTACATAATATTTAAGTTCATCTTCATATTTAAAGACCCACTCTGTTCATCTCTATAATTATTATTTTATTTACTTAAATTATTATTTCCCAATTTGAGCCACGGTATATTTAAGTTGAAAAATAATAATTTAAGCATCAAATTAAATTATTAATTAACATATAGTTAATGTAATTGTAAAATATGAAAAAAATAAATTAAAAATAATATTATATTATTATTTTGACTAATCCAATGGTTAATTCAATGTGAGGTTATGGTTAGGGAGGTTTTGGATTTATGGAAAATATGTATTTTTTATCAAATTTTTAGAGATGAATTTGATAAAATCAATGTCAATGCTCTCACGTGATGAACAGGAAAATACTCCACAGCATATGTGAGAGTCCTCATTTACCAAACATCTATGAAATAGAAATGTTAGAAATATTAGATTAGAATGTACAGCGAAAGCGATATTACCTCATAAGAAATATATTGGATCTAGTGCGGTTGTTCTACAGATTCTTTATCGTCATTGTTCATCCACGATCTTTACATCGATTATGAAGTGTGCTATGTGGTAATACTAGAGCAATACTCATATATCCAAATATATCATCCAAATATGTGAAGTGATGAAAGGGTGCCCACTATGCATCCCCATTTCTTACAAGAAAATATTTTATTTGCAGGATTATATATTGACACATCGAGGCAGGTTAATAACACGAAAGATGTATAGATATGCACGTCAACTCGTATACAGTTTTATTGACATGTAAAACTATATATACAGTAGCCAACCGTATATATATTATATATATATATTATATTATAAATATTATATATATATATAATATATTATATCAAGCGGACGCCAACAAGGTCTGAGATATCTTTTCAAATCGAAATCCATGTTTAAAGGAATCATCAGCGGACCACACAAAAATGCCCCCAAGCTTGTGTCTCCCAATCAGTTCTTCACAAGCCTCGAAAAACCCATCTTCAGGGCCCAAACCTTGCCCACCATCGCTGATAAAACTAGCCAAAATCTGAGCCCCTCCATAGCGAGATTGCTGTCTGTCATAATGCCTTAGAAACTGAGACACGCTGATTTTGTCGTACGCATAGAACTGGAAATTCACGTAGTCAATGAAACGCCCATATTTCCTCCACAATGCCGTGTAGTGCTTTTGGACCGACCCTTCGTCATCATAGGGAGCAATCGAAGCAAACGAGATTGTCCCACTTTTTTTTAGATTCATTACCAGCCGTCCGATGCATTCTGCGAATGTGTTGGGATCCGTGCTGAACTGCTCATAGTCAATATCAATTCCATCCAAGTTGTATTCTTTGATCATGTTGGTTAGCGAAGAAATGGCGTTCTGAACCCACGAATCTATGGAATGTGGGGCAAAATGCACTTCTCTTTTGCCTACGGTGGCACCACCCAAGCTGACTGAGATTTTGAGATTTGAATGCGTGGCTTTCATTCGGGAAATCTCAGTAGGATTGATATGTTTGGTTGCCCAGAAAGGGTTGAATTTTCCATTGGTGGGTGATGGGTTTTTGAGGCCTGTATAGTCGATTGCGAAGGCAAGGATGAAGTGGAATTCAATATCTGGATTAACGGGTACGTCTGATAACTTGATTGAATCAGACTCCGCACCAATGTACTCCCGAAAGAGTTTGGAGTTGGCAGCTACTCGAAACAACCAAGTCAATGAAGTTAATTATAACGTTAGCATTTCTCTTATTATTCTTCAATTGGCTCAAATAAGAGAGATAAATATCAAAGTTGACGTTATAACATTTATTATTATTATTATTATTATTATTATTATGTGTATATTCCTAAAGTCTTGACACGTGTACGGTACTCTCATATGGATAGAGATCCACTAAAATTTGAAGTGAGAGATATAGATACATGAAGTGAAACCTCATAACATTTATGGTTACCCAAATGAATGCTGCCTCCTCGTTTATTTTTGGAGATGAGATGAGATTAAAATTAAAAAGTTAAATAAAATATTGTTAGAGTATATTTTTTAATATTATTTTTATTTTAAAATTTGAAAAAGTTGAATTGTTTATTTTATTTTGTATTGGAAGTTGGAAAAGTTGTAATGATTAGATGAAATGAGATGAGATGAGATATTTTTCCAAAACAAACGAGGCCTGTTAGCAATAGATGTTCGATAAATGTTTTAGGATCCAATTCATACATCTAAGGGCAGGTTTGGGACATCAAACAAAACACAAAATTCTCATCTCATCTCATCATTATACATTTTTCAAATTTCTATACAAAATATAATAAACAATTCAATTTTTTTAAATTCCAATACATATTTTTCAAATCCCAAAATAATAATAATATTAAAACTTAATATTTTAAACTTTAAAACAAAACATAAAATTCTCATCTCATCCCCCAAACCTACCGTAAATCTCAAGAATTTTAGGAGATTCAGATGATTTCTCTCATCCTATCAATTACTATTGGTATTTACATAAGTAATTACACGACACGTAATGCATGGAGACGAAGCCAGGATTATAGGTTTGGAGGGGTTGAGTACTTTTAGGTTTGGAATAGATAGTTGAGTAATTGAAATATTTTGGAAATACTTTTAATGAAGTGATAAACAGCGTGTAAAACATAAGAAAGAAACAAGCAAATTTTAAATTCGTATTTTTCCACGAATATATACTATAAATTTTAAATCGAAAATTTTCATATATTGCAATTAAAAGGTGAGGTTGAACTATGGAAGCGATCTATTCGATAATTATATAGAAAAAGGTAATATATATATATATATATATATATATGTAAACTATAAACTAAGTTTTGTATATAACTGAATAATATATAGCAGTAACAATCTAGTAATAATATATAGCATGCAGTAGCTAACAATCTAGTGAATGTGGAGGCTTTTGTTAAATATGTTTCAGCCAAATAATTACAAGCTTTAAAAGAAAAAAAAAACTAGTATAAATATTATATTTTAATTTAATTTTTTAAAATAAGAAAAAAAAATAAAAATAGTTATTTGTGGTCTCGTCACTACCGTAATGATATAATGAAAGGAATAAAACTACTTTACCTCCCACATTTACTGCTCAAGTTGACTGCTTGAGCAAATTTTAAATTTTTTATTTTTTTTTGCTTAGTAATAAAAGACGTAATTTTAAGTGTATTGAAATATTTTTTTATTTTTTTAAAATATTTAAATATATTAAAAAAATGTGAAACAAAAATGAAAAAAAAAAACCCAAAACAATGTGCGGTCACGTTGAGCGGGCTACTCTGGGTGGTAGAGTAGCCCGGCAGAGTAACCCGACTCATAATGAAAGTACTTAAGGAGTAGCTAAAACTTTTTCGAATTCGAAAAAAATCTTTTCATGATAATTGTGATATGAATAAAAAGATAACCAACCAATTAAGCAGTGCTTTTAACAAGTGAATTAATGAAATATTAATGTTACGGTTTCAATATATATACTCGCAGTACTTACCATTGCATGTGGTGAAAAAGAGGACGAAGAGGCCGGAGATGATCACAAGTACTAGGCCATCGTAGAACTTCATGTCTACTTTATTTAATAAAGATCAAGTAGTCTTGAGTGAGCTGAATAATATCAAGTAGTAACTTCACTAATCACTCCTCCTAGCTACGAATTTATAGTGGCAGTCGGCTGCTCTTGCTATAATCGCTTTGAAAAATCAAGTCACACCAAATGCAGATCCTATCATCCTACGACGGGAGATTCTGTGGTTGTAGTAAAGAGATTATCCCATATGCCGGCAAATCAATCTCAACAACAACTTAGGCCAACCGTGAAAGTGAAAATACCAATTCATGTATACGACAGTGTTAACCATAGATTTTTCAGAGGATAGAAAAGATATTGACAAGATGGCATACCAACCTTGGTTTTCTAGTGTCGGTCATATTGAGATACCATGCATGAAAGCTGGCTTTGATTATGTTTCCTTATCAAAGGGTTTATGTTTTTGTCTTTTTTAATATGTTTTTCATGTCCGTACGCGCGTCAGTTTACCTACGGCAAAAGAAAGAAAATTGTTACACATCTGTCTTTTTTGTTATCATTCTTTCACCATCTTCTAATGTATTGAAAAATTATTTATCATTCGTTAATGAGAAATACTTTAACCACAAAATAATTACACAAAAATGATCTCACAAACTGACGTAGTTTGATGTAATTTGTTAAATTATAAAGTTACTTTTATTGTAAAACAAATATGACGGATCACATTAAGTTTTATAAGGAATGGATGACGGGTGAGATGATGGTCCATGGAATTTTCCCAACAAAAAACGAGGGATCTGCAGGTGATCGGGAAGAAGTTCCTAATTACACGACAACATTGACTTCTGATGTTCCGAGAAACATGGCTTCTCTTTATAAACAGCTGCATTCATTTGTATTTTGTCCTCTTAGCCAGGGTTGAAAAACCACAAAAGGAAGAGGGAACAAAGAACAAGCACTGAGCAATTTATACTGAAGTTTTGACTTTGAGTATTGGAATCAAAGAGAATATGCTCAAAGCAGAGTCAGTAATGACTAATTAGAGAGAAAACACAGATAGAATGAATATAGAAGAAGGATGTTCATGAATTATAATAATGGCCCCATAATCCGTCCAAAGGTCCTTAAAAGGCTCTGTAAAACATGATTGATTCCCTATTAAGTAGCTCCAAAACTTGTTAGAAATATATCGATAGTAAATATCAGGGCCTATAACAGTTCTGTAGGATTTGAATTGGGCCTAATGTACTCATTAACAAAAAGCATGCTAAGATTCTCTACAATGAGAGATATTTGAAGCCCATTGAAATGCTGTAATACACATCAATGCTAGGAATCAGGATAACCGTTTTTAAGAAATATTTTAGCCATACAAAAATTTCATAAAAATAAATTCACAAACTGATATGATTTGATATGATACGTCAGATTATAAAGTTACTTTTATTATAAAATAAATTTAAAGTATCACATGAAATCATTTTAATTTATAAATTTACTTTTATAAAATATTTATGAGACTATATATTATTCAAAAGAATCCCAAAAATATCTTCGGCCTATTTCCAAATGAATCCCGTAAATTGTTCAATAAGCAACATTATATATTTCCAAGCATCATTAACCAATCAATACAGATAAAATAAGACACTGCCAAATCAGTTTTTGAGTTGATTGCTTGTGTTTTTGTACAATATGCAAAATCTATCTACAAGTTGAGTTTTTTAGCATGGCTTTGTGTGTGTGTGTGGTTACGCCAAATTAATTAATCTAAGAACGTGCGGCCTATAGAAAAAATTATAAGAACATGCGATTAAAGATTTAGGGCATGATTGAGAATACAACTGTTTTTAGATATTCTCAAATTATTTCATTAGTATTCACTATTATTTATGAAATTATTTTACTATTATTCACAAATCATATGAGATACTCTTAGGATCCAAGCGGAGTCTAATATCTCATTTGTTGAAATATAAAAGAGTCCCACCCATATCCCTTTTAGATATTTTCCTGTTACGTTGCGGGGAACTATACTTCTTTGTATAGAGTAACCAACCCATCTAACAACAAGATTCAAGAAGATCGGGCATAAATTAAGGAGGTAGCTCCAACGACGTTTTAACCAAAACCTGTGTCCTACCATGATTAAGTAGCTTGCGGATCCAATTAATCAAGGATGTTATTTCTAATCTAATTTCAACAATAATGACTATAATTGGCAGGTTTGGGGCCTTTGATGAGACACAAAATTTTTATCTGATCTCATTTCATTTCATCCCATCTTATTCCTAAACATAATTCAAATACAAAATTTTCAAATTAATCATTACAACTTTTTCAGATTAATTATTATAACTTTTTTAAACTTTTAAATAAAAAATAAAAAATAATTCTAACTTTTTCAAATCTCCAAACAAAAATAATATTGCAAAATTATATTATTATAATATTTTAACTTTATAATATTTTTTATTTAATTTTTTCTCTCTTATTTATCAAAATTTAAAAAATATTCAACTCAAACTATCTCATTATTATTGACAAACTATCTTATTATTATTTATAAAATTATCATCTTATCTTACTCTCAGAGCCCTCAACGAAAACATCCGCCTAAAACCCCCATCTTAAACCACCAACAAATGGTGGATTCCTTGAATAGTCTGCGAGAGCAACAAGATCGACATCAGAAGCAGCTCGAGGATACAATTGCTGTTCTGGTACAGCAACAAGAAACTGCAAGAATCGACAGGGAAAATCAAGATAAAAGGTTTGCAGAAGTAATACATCAGATCTCAAAAATATCAATCAATGGATCAAACGCACAGGAAGAAATGCATGAAGACAGTGAAGAAGTACCTGCCCGTGACCAAGTTGATAGAGGAATTTTTAGAAACATCAAAGTGGAGTTTCCAAGGTTTTTTGGTGGAAATCCAGTGGCGTGGGTGTATAAGGCTAATCAATATTTTTTGTACCATCAAGTACCTCCAGGACAAAGAATATTCTTTGCTTCCTTTTATATGGAGGAGGAAGCCTTGGTGTGGTTTCAGAATTCATCTGAAGCAGGTTTATTTCGTTCTTGGGATGAGTTTACTCAAGCATTGCAGGTAAGATTTGGATTATCTGTTTATGACGATCCAATGGAGGCTCTTACAAGGTTGAAGCAAGTGAGTACAGTAGCAGCCTATAAGACAGAATTTGAATTGATTTCTAATAGGCTCAAGAGAATCTCTGAGAAGAATAAGCTAAGTTGCTTTATAAGTGGCTTGAAAGATGAGGTGAGATTCACTGTGAAGATGTTTAATCCTAAGAACTTAAATGATGCATTTGGATTGGCCAAGATTCAAGAACAGAACATTTGGAGCACTAGGAAGGTGTGGAAGAACACCTCATATGATTCGGGGACTAGTATACAGAAACCAATACACGCTCCTTCAATATTGGGAACACCTCCTCGAGGGCAGGCTGTTTCAAAAATGCCTTTCCAAAGGATCTCAGAAAATGAGATGCAAGAAAGAAGGAAGAAGGGACTTTGTTACTTTTGTGAAGAGAAATATTATCAAGGCCACAAGTGTGCAAAACCAAGAGTATATGTATTAGAAGGTATGGACTTATCTCAAATGGAGTCATGCGAATCAGAAGAAGAAACTGAACAGTCAGAAGAAAATGATAGTCAACAGATGAAAGGGGTTGCTGGTGTGGCTGCAATTTCAATTCAAGCCTTGGTGGGAACACCAAGTCCCAAAACAATGAGGGTTCTTGGCCATATCAAGAAGAGAAGGTTAACTATTTTGATAGACTCTGGCAGTACCTATAATTTTGTGGATACTGCAGTAGCAAGTAAATGTGGACTAACAATACAACAATCTGACCCCTTGCAAGTCAGAATTGCAAATGGTGATATGGTGGCTAGTGAAGGGAAGTGTTGTAATGTGACACTACTTATACAAGGTACGACCTTTGTATCTGATTTACTTACCTTGAATTTGGGTGGTTGTGACATAGTCTTAAGAGTCCAATGGTTGTTGTCATTGGGCCCTATCCTTTGGGATTTTGGCAAATTAAGCATGCAATTTACTTAAAAAGGAGTTTTGACTTGTTTAAAGGCATTAACTTCCACTTCTAGCAACCTTGTGGATGATGTGGAGGTTACTAAAATCTCTTCTATGGAGAGCAAGGGATTATTTTTACAAATCACTGCAGTTCAGTCTCAAGAGGTGTTGCATGATGTACCTCAGGATGTCTTGAAATTGTTAGATAGCTTTCAGATAGTTTTTGATGAACCACGAGGCTTACCTCCACAAAGGTCTCATGATCATCAGATACTTCTGAAAACAGACTCTACACCAGTGAGTGTGAGGCCATATAGATATCCTTACTACCAAAAGACTGAAATTGAAAAAATAGTTAAAGAATTGCTACAATCTGGTGTCATCAGGCCAAGTCAGTCACCATTTTCTTCACCTGTCCTTTTAGTGAGGAAGGGAGATGGTTCTTGGCGAATGTGCATAGACTATAGGGTACTTAATGAGGCCACAATCAAAGATAAATACCCTATACCAGTGGTGGATGAATTGCTTGATGAACTTTTTGGGGCAACTGTTTTTTCCAAGCTTGATTTAAGGTCAGGCTACCATTAGATTCGCATGAAGGAGGATGACATTTCCAAGACAACATTTCGAACACATGAGGGTCATTATGAGTTCCTTGTAATGCCTTTTGGACTCACTAATGCACCCTCCACATTTCAAGGTCTTATGAATGATGTCTTTAGACCATTTTTAATAAAATTTGTCATTGTTTTCTTTGATGATATACTGATATATAGTAGAGATTTGCAATCACATTTGAAGCATTTAGCCACTGTTTTGCATACCTTACAAGACCATCAATTGTATGCTAAGAAATCTAAATGTCACTTTGCTTGCCGTGAGATTGAATACTTGGGACATCTCATTTCTAAGGAGGGAGTCATGGCAGATCAGAAAAAGATAGAATCAATGATTAAATGGCCAATACCTAAGTCTGTTAAATCATTGAGAGGGTTCTTGGGATTGACTGGCTATTACAGGAAGTTTATTCGAGATTATGGCATCATAGCTGCTCCATTAACAACCTTGTTGAAGAAGGAAGCTTTTAAGTGGTTTGAGGAAGCAACTAAAGCATTTGCAGAATTGAAACAAGCCGTGACACAGCCTCCTGTTTTGGCTTTGCCAGATTTTTCTAAAGTGTTTGTGATTGAATGTGATGCATGTGGGAGTGGTGTAGGGGCTGTATTGATGCAAGAACAAAGACCTTTGGCTTTCTTGAGCCAAGCTTTAAAAGGAAAAAACTTGCAATTGTCAACATATGAAAATGAATTTTTGGCTTTGGTCTTGGCAGTCAAGAAGTGGAGGCCTTACTTGTTGGGAAGCTCATTCATCATCAGAACTGATCATCATAGCCTAAAATACTTGTTGGAACAGAAGGTTGGCACCCTTGCTCAACAGAAGTGGCTCTCTAAATTGCTTGGCTATGACTTTTCAATAGAATACAAAAAGGGAGGGAAAAACAAGGTGGCAGATGCTTTGTCCAGGAAAGATCAGTGGGAGAATGTTCATTCTGTGTTAGCCATATCTGTCCCAAACCCTATGTGGTTAGAGGAGATTAAAAGGGCATATGTTGAAGATTAGGTGGTACAGCAACAGTTTGTGATTTTGCAACAGAACCCTACAACAAATTCATCATTTTCTATTAGAGGAGGAGTTTTGTTTAAGAAGGGGAGGTTGTATATTCCTGACTGCACTGACTTAAAAGTCAGAATATTGCATTTTATTCATGCAAGCCCTGCTGCAGGTCATTCAGGTTTCCATAAGTCACTACAGAGGGCAAGGTCTGACATCTATTGGCCTGGTATGAAAACTGAGATAAAGAAATTCATCAAGGAGTGTGAAGTCTGCCAGAGAAATAAAGTTGAAAATGTTCACCCAGCTGGGTTACTTCAGCCCTTAAAAATTCCTCAAGCAGTTTGGACTGATATCTCAATGGATTTTGTGGAAGGATTGCCATTGTCTAGAGGTTACTAAGTTATTATGGTGATTGTTGATAGGCTTTCGAAATATGCTCATTTTGTGCCTTTAAAACATCCCTTCACAGCAGTTAAAGTTGCCTCAGTTTTCTTGGACCATGTTTTTAAATTACATGGCATGCCAAAATCTATTGTATCAGATCGTGGCTCCACTTTCCTCAGTTCCTTTTGGAAGTAGTTCTTTAAGTTACAAGGTGTAAATCTGGCTTATTCTTCAACATACCATCCTCAAAATGATGGCCAAACCGAGGCTGTAAACAAATGTTTAGAGCAATTTTTAAGGTGTTTTTCAGGTGATAAACCAAGCCAGTGGTTTGACTGGTTGGCTTTAGCTTAGTGGTGATACAATACCAGTTTCCACACCTCTACTAAGATCACTCCCTATGAGGCAGTTTATGGTGTTCCATCTACCCCACTCAGAGGCTATGTTCCAGGTCTTTCATCTAATCAAGCTGTGGAAGAATTGTTGAAGTCTCGAGAACAGATTTTAGACATTTTGAAGACTAATATGTTGTTGGCACAAGAAAGAATGAAATTTCAGTATGATAAACATCATACTGAGAGAACTTTTACAGTGGGAGATTGGGTTTATTTAAGGCTTCAGCCTTATAGACAGAAGTCTTTGGCAGTAAGGAGAAACATGAAACTGTCACCTAAGTTTTTTGGTCATTTCCAAATATTGGAAAGGATTGGACAGGTGGCTTATCGTCTTGAATTACCTCCAAAGTCACAATTACATCCTGTTTTCCATGTCTCTTGTTTAAAGCAAAAGATTGGACATCATATTTCTCCTTTGACAACATTACCTCCAGTGGATATTCAAGGTGAACTTGCACCTGAGCCTCAGATTATTCTACAGCGTCGTAGCAGAAAAGTGAACAACAGAGCAATGGTCGAAGTTTTAGTTCGGTGGCAAGGCACTAATGCTGATCAAGCTACGTGGGAACCTTATTGGCAATTAAGGAAAAGTTTTCCTCACCTTGTGGGCAAGGTGCTTTGAAGAGGAGGGGTATGTAAGGGTCCAGAGGTTGAGCAATGTTGGGGAGATTGTGTGCAGAAGTAGTTAAAGTTGTTGAAGGCTCGTGAGAATAATCACATGCAGTTCGTAGTAGAAAGTTAGAAAGTTAGTTTTGTTAGTTCAAAAGTTGGTGATAATACGACAGGTCGTGAGTGTATTCTTGTTTAATAGAGTTTGATTGCACGGTGTCGTTGAGTTGAATGTAAAATGTGTAGGAAGCTCAAAACGGTGTCGTTCTAATAATGGTTAGCTATAAAAACAGATTGGAATGAAGTGAAAAGGCATAAGAAGAATTAACAGAATTTCCCTCACAATCTTTCTATTCAATTCTCTCTCTTTTATCTCTCTCTACTTCTTGGACTTTCTCTCTCTAGTTCTTGGTAATTCATATTCGGTGAAGGGGCCCATTACACAACGACGATTGGCCTGAGTGAAGGAAGAGCCTCCCCCTCCAGTCCTAGTCCATACCGTCGGTTGCTTTTTATTTTTCAGTATGTTTTTTCCTTTTCTTCCAATGCATTGAAATTGCCCAGTTTAATGCCTTCCAGTATTCAAACCTCTACACTCGCCACCCTTTTAGAGTCACCGGTCCTGAATCATTCAGAAGTTTTGAGAAGTGTAGCCAAACAATTAGTCTGTGAGATCTACGCGCTACCATGTTGCAGTGTGTTGTCGTGTCTTCCACCTTTTAAAAGGCTTAATGGGATGGGATCTTCCAAGTCTGAGCGTGGTCCCCACGTGCTGGGATAGCCTCCCATGAGTGATATCGCCTCTCAATTATCGGCAACTCAATCCTTTCGTATCATCTTATTTATTTATATTTTCGCTTTCCCTAATCAATGATCATCAAATTAAGGAAGTAGAATCTTATAGATAAAGGATTGCTAGCTAGCAATTCAAAATAGCAAGATTCAGCACACCCCCTCCCATCACAACTTTTGGCTGTGGCATTGTAGTCAATATTGAATTTCATTCACAAATTATTTACCATTATTTTATTATTATTTATAAACTATTTTACTAGTAATATTAATAGATAATCTGAGATATTCTTAACATCCATACGTATCCTTAAGAAACTGAAATGGTTTTTTGGTGCATAACTTTGCAAATGCTAACTTTGGCTACATGCAATTTTACATGGCTGTGGCAAGTCCTAATAAACCGAACAAAACATGAAGCTCTTTTTCGACTTTGTGGTTTGTGATCGATTACATAAAACAGGAGCAGAGTGATTAATTTGTGGTCACATGACAAACAAATGTTACTAAGAAAATAAAACTCGAGCAATTAATTACTCGTAACATGGCATAACAAATGATACCAATACCATATATATTATTGTAACATATCATACTGTTTTAATAAGGGGTGACAATATGTGATACGATCCGTTAACCCAATACGAACACGACACGATAAAAGTGGATTAGGGTTTAACCTTAACGGATTCAGGTGAAAACGAGTTGACCCATTAAGACACGATTGCTTAACGGGTCAATCCGTTTTAATCCATTATAATCCGTTAAGAAAGTTAAAGTTACAATTATACCCTTATACCTAAAAATAAAATTGTTGAGATTTTAATTTCGATATTTTTATTGTTTGAATTGTAATTTTGGACTTGTAGTTAGTTTTATATTTTTTTTTTTATAGATATTGTGATTTTAATATTTATATAAAATTATGCTAAACTTAACTAGGTCAAACAGGTTAATTTCGGGTCTGTTCAACCCATTTACATAAACGGGTTGAAACAACATGACCCGTTATGTTAATGAGTCGTGTTAGAGTTTGAGATTTTGATACGATAAGTTTAACGGGTCGGATTATAATTGACCTATATAATATAATATACATGTCTTGACACGATACAAATATGACCTGTTAACACGGTTTGACACCCCTATCAGACAGTTTTATTAAAAACAAGGTAACAAATTATTCTAAACCTATGATGACAGTCTAACATTAGAATATTTTTCTAATTGTCTTCGTGGACCAGACATTTCTTTTTAATAAAATGGTGTTCATGTCTAACATATTATAGCGATGGCCATAATAATTAACGATGATATAAGTACTCTAATTTATGACTATAAATGAAGGACCTTTGATGTCCACTGAATGAAACAATTGGAAACCAAGAAAATTCATGTGAAGTATAGTGCTCTTCGTTAATATTTTCCAAACGGCTAGCACATCCATCGTCTCACATAAATCCAGCACACATTTAAAGCTGATGAAATTTCAATAAATGCAGGTTAATTGATTTTAATTTAATTCTAGGGCTAAGCAAATTATAGAAATATGAACATCATTAGTTTAGGAATGTTATATCTACAAAGAAATTATAAAAAAAAAAATCCTGTAAGTTGATATAGTTTTATTTGATTCGTTAAATTTATTTTATAATAAAATAAATTTATAATTTGACGAACTACATTAAATCATGTCAGTTTATAAGATTGCTTTTGTATAATCACTTTATGACTAGAGTATTTCCCTCGTTAGAAACTGAAGAACTCTAAAAGACAAGTTCTTGTACCATTCTCCACCACAAATAAACATGGTGGGGTGCCCCCTCCTCCCAGGGAATATCCCAAGAACTTGAGTGCTGGAGACAGCAGCTTATATATTAAGATCGACCAAAAGTACTACTACTCGAAGGATTTGGAATTTTTTTTTAACTTCTTTTTTGGGTTCACATTTTATACTATAAAATCATCACTTATCCTAAAAGTTTAAGCTAATAGAAAGATGTAGATTTTATTATTTATATCATATCTTATACTCCCCTCATGTGTGGGCCAGACTCTCCCTCAACGGGCGGCCCAACACGTATAATATTTAATTAAATGAAATAGAGTGTAAAGTCAGCCAGTCAAGATTCGAACTCAAGATTTTTGCTCTGATGCCATATAAAATTACTACTTGTTTAAAAAATTTAAGTTAATAGAAAAATATAGATTTTATTATTTATCTTTAAATTCACTAAAAAAAAAAAAAAAGCATCTTGATCTTTCTTTTGTTTAGATATCTAATCAAAAGATGCAAAGAAAAAAACGAGGTGTTTAATTTTGGCTGTTTCTTTTCCAACAAAAATGCTGTCCTTTTCAAAGACAATTTTATTGCCCCCTATTTGCCACCTTTGTGGTACTATTAAAAGCATTTCTTAGATAAATGTTGGCCTGAGCAAGGTATGATTGTAAGGGTCGGGGCAAAATAGGTTCAAAAACTATGTATCTATAGGACAATTTTTCTACTTGTATCTTTCCTATGTAGAATGTCCTTCAAATTCAGTAGTACTGATATTTTAATTTCATGTTGGGTTGTCCTGTTTTCTTTAGTTTGAGGACCCGCCAGGATGTTAGACCATTTAACCAAGTAACATGGGATACCATGATTGCCTGCTGTGTGCTGTCCAAAAGCTTGGGGATGAGATGATTAATTTCTTGAACCATATTGGGACTTTTATCTCTATTTTTTTTTCCCTTCCAAGCAATTACAAAGCAAACTTCTCACTGCATTAATAATCTTCTTCTAAAGCAAAACTAGAGCAACCTGGCCTACTTCAGCTAATTTTGATTGCTTTTTCAGTACTTGTCTCTCTGTTTCGGACGCATAAAACTGGAACTTTTTGCATGCACACAACCTCAGCATCACTTTCGCTTTTGACAATAATAATAATATAAAAAATAAAAGACCACAATCTTATAACTTTGCTTCATATGCGTCTCAATCTTGATGGAAGTGGCTTGGCATTCTTGAGGATGCGTGTCTCGGTTGAAAAATGGTCTAAATATGGGCTTCGTTTTGCCGAAAGTAATTATTTCTTGGTAAATAAGTATTTTTTACGAAATACTTCGTAAAAAACTCATATTTTTCAGAAAAGTATTTTATCGAAAATATTCGAGACAACTTTTTTCACGAAGATATGTCATGAGTAAATACTTTTTGCCGCAACCTTTTTTTCATAGAGAATAATGTTATTTCTCACCACATTATAGCAGATGAGACATTATTTGTCATGAAGAAAAAAGATTTTAACGGTCACAGATGTCACGGGAAAAAAAAAATTTTTTCTATTAACTTGTAGTTTGGTGAAAAAAGACTATTTTTTACCAATTATATGTCATGAGTCTCATACAGAACAAATTGGTGGCAAAAAAAAATTTTCTCATTAATGATATATTTTTTTCCACGACTGTCACTCCCAGAAAAAAGCAATATTTGTTGTAGTTCTCTATATGCTGGGCGACATTTTAATGCCACATCTTGACCTCGAGTAGGCCAGAGATACGTTGCCACCCCCATTTACGATATCTTCGATGCTTTAGCTCTCTTTTTATCGCGTTCTTTGTTTGATCTATTATAATTTATCCGCAACCTCGCTGATCCTTTAATCATAAACGTCAATTGTTCCATCTTCGAAACATAACGTGTATTTACAGGCAAGCGTGTAAATACTCAATTTGTTATGAGATCTGTTATAATTATATAAAAAAAAAAAAATCAAAATGTTAATATCATTTTATGCTATTTGATATGAAAATTTTATTGGTGACAATTTCACTAAAGTCCTGTTTGGATATGTTTCATCTCATCTTATCATTATAATTTTCTTAAATTCATACACAAAATATAATAAACAATTTAACTTTTTCAAATCTTAAAATAATAATAATATTAAAAAATAACATTCTAATAATATTTTATTTAATTTTTATTTAAAAATATTTTATCTCATCTTACTATCCAAACTCCATGACTACACCGCCTAAGAAAATACTGTATTTTTTTAAAGAACTTTAGCTAGCTAGAGGGACATGTTGGGAATTGGAGCTAAAGGCTAAAGGAGGAGCATAGTTTCAGAATGGAGACCTCTTTCACTTTCAGTGTAAATGTCAGTGAGAAGCAAGTAGTGCAGTAAACCATACGCAGCATTTAAATATTTCGAGTAAGTTCCAAGAAACAGTCTCACTTGGCCACCTCACTGAATCGAAAAAACAAGATAAATCCTGTATATTAATCAAACAGAAGATCTACATATACGTACACATTAATCCAACAAATGTAAATTTACAAAATGACGAGCAAGATACATAAATTAATAAACATTATTCTCCGGGCTCGAGTATGTTGAAATTGGATTGTTGCTCGAAGCAAGGGAGCATTAATTAATCAATATTAATTCTGGTTGATTAGGTGAACAAATTGTCAACAGGGAATTAGGAAGTACTGTCACACGTGAAGGAAGCAGCTGGCTTAAGAAAATAATTAAATTTGTTAGAAAATTACATCAAGAATTTAAGATTGCATTGCGACGTCGTGTCTATGCTGCTGACATGAGTTAAAAGAGTATTATTATATATAGTATGGGTTATTCTATTTTAAATTCAGTTTGTAGAGTCCACCATCTATACTATCATTTAAATAGTAAGATTTGATTCGTAAGATTTAAATTTTAAAATTTATTCAATGTGTTATAGACAAATTTTGAGAACATACGTATTACTTTTTTTTTTTTAGTATATTACACAAGCATGTAAGCTGAAATTTCCAAGGATGTTGTCCATAGATATACCGATCAACTTCAATGCCCATTAATTTAGCAATGCAATGATGGGTAAAGCTTGTTTCTATTCTAAATATTGTTGAAGGAAATTACATCTAAAACCTCATTTTCCTGGTTCACAGCGTACATCATTTTCATCCTCTCATTGGAACAGTTTGATACTCCGAAAACAACTAGAATTTTTACATGGGAAAGGTACTTGAAAGCAATATTGGTGTAAAATGTACACGTGGCAGCATCACCAGGTTGATGAAAAATCAATGGAATATTAATTCTTAGAGTGACATCGAAGCTACATATCCATGTAGAGAATGACATGAGTTCGTACATAACCCTTAAGAGGATGTTTGTTTCCCATGAAAGCTTGAGAAAGAGCCCTACGTACAAGAGGGTAAGCTATATATAGGGAGAGGTTAGGTGAATGAGCCAATGAGGCAACCAGAGGTTTTATTTTTATTTTTTATTTTATTTCCTGAAATCAGCCTATAGTCAGGCACCAGCAGCATGTGCCTGCACACATCACTCTTTATCACGTGGGGGCACCTACCTTTGCCACCACATACAAACCCCACTTTGTCTTGCTTTTTAATTATCATCAACCTTCTTTTCCCATCCTACGTCCCAATCTTTTCACGTTTTCTTCAAAAATCCTCTCCATTTTTTGTTACCGTTTGCACTTAATTAGTCCTATTTGTCATTTGAAATAATCGAGTATTTTAATTTCTTTCCCCCAAAATAAATAAGAAGATATATGACTGGATTGAATGATCTAATACAGAGAGAAATAGAAACAGTATCAGATCATACCGTTCACAAATCTTATAGGCTTGCGTTAAATGTTGTAGTGACCACATTATGTGTCTATCTCTCTCAATAATTAGATAATTAAATTAAGTAAAATAATTAGAAATTATCTTTTAGTTCAAAATTTCAAATGGTATAAAAACTTAGATTGAGACTAATCGCAGCCCGAAATGAATTCAGGAAGAGAAGTAATTAAAGAGCTTGTTTTGTCACGGAAAATTAGTTTGTGTACCAATTCATGCATGTTCTGATGAGTGCCAATGTTCACATGATGTTAGAGCTTTATATTTCATCTTTTGGCCTAAAATGAAAGGATAAGTGCTTGATAGATCGGGATTTTGCCTTTTGTATTAGCATGATCATAAAGACGAATACTTTTTTTTTAGAATCATTTTAGGTACAAGTGTCAAACGTACAAATTTTGTATAAATATTTTGTAAAAATGTGAAGTTTTGTATAAATATTTTATAAAAATGTGAAATCTATCAAGAAAAAGTGAGTTTTCACACTTTTCCATGGTAAAATTTATTTTTTTTATAAATGGCTTGCGGGAGATTTGTGTATTTGAAATTTGTATATATAATTTTTTAAAAGAAAAATTTTTAGACTCCGAGTGGTTTTGATTCAGAGATGAGTTGAGATGGTTTGTAAAAAATTGAATAAAAGTTAAATTATTTATTATATTTTGTGTGAAAATTTGAAAAAATTATTTTAAAATTTGAAAAAGTTAAATTGTTTATTATATTTTGTGTGAAAATTTGAAAAAATTATAATAATGAGATGAGATGAGTTAAGGTGGGTTGAGATGAGTTATGAATACAAACGAGACCTTATGTTGAATTGTCTCATCTCATCTCAACTTTCAAACGCATATATTTTTCAATCTCAAATCTTAACTTTTTTATTTAGGAAACGCTTGGATTCGCAACTCATTTCAACTCATCTCAATTCATCTCAACTCATTCCACTACTATTCATTACTATTCAGCAACTTTAACTCACAAATCTTACTACTATTCACAACTCATCTCATTACTATTCACAATCCATCTCAACTCATCTCAAATCATTTCAAGTCATCTTCGAGTCACAATCCATCTCATTATCTAATCATTAAAATTTTTTCAAATTTTCAAACGAATATAAAAAATAATTCAACATTTTCAAATCTCAAATAAAAAATAATATTAAAAAAATATATTCTAACAATATTTTAACTTTATAATATTTTTATTTAATTTTTATTTCTTATTTTTTAAAATTTTATAAAATATCCTAACTCAAATTATTTTATTATTATTTATAAATTTTTCATCTTATCTATAGACGTAATTTTTGAAAGATCGCTGCAATCTCTAATGAGAAAGGACCCTGCTACTCTTCTGCCCAACAAGTACAGCTCGGCGTGCTTCTTAGTGTAATTGTATTTTTTTAAATATATATTTTAAATATTTAAAAAAAATATAAATTTATCAAGAATTACTTTCTTAATCATTAAAAAAATTTAAAATATACGAAAGGTAAAACCTAAAGAGAAAAGGACAACCTAACATTTTCCTACGAGCAACACTCTATTCTCTTCCTCCGTCCCTGATTCTATTTTTCCTCGACCCTTTCTCCCATGTTTATTTGCTTTAATGCCTATTTATTTATTTATTGATTTTGTGATTTCTAAGAATTTTGATTTGCGACAATTCACCATCGTTTGCCTCCCACAAGCCCCCACTAGAGGGCTACTAATATCCCACCCTGCCATTCCCCTCCGCCAATGCCTATTTTTATCGATGCATGTAACACAAATGTGGTGACATTTTCTGACCGTCAATGCCAAAAAATTGGACTAGTCCAACCTATTTGGAGCCATTTCTCGATTTATCTTTTTCTCATTTTTCTGTTTATATTAATTTACGTGAAATATTTATGGCACTCTCTTTTTGCATCCTTCGTATTATCCTTTAATTTAATGCAACTATTATCATGACTGTAAGAAAATTTTTTCCTGTGTTCCAGTGAGCTTGAAAATTGACAACTAAGGAAACAGGAACTAAGAGCCTAGCACAAAATAAGTAGAGTTTCCAACTCGGCCCGTGGGTAAGCTTCTTTGGACATAACCTTCATGAGGGAACGTGTTGCAGGGGATAAGACTTGTCAACCTGGAAATCTCTCGAATAGTGTCCAACTCTTAAGTACTTGTCCGAGTAGTGGGCATAATGTGCGTAGAACTCTCGATCCTCTGACAGGAGGGGCATCAATGGACTACCAAGGACGTTAGTAAAGTAGGCGAAATCATAGAATTACGTCGCATTAATGACACCACTACCTGAGTTACAAGTCACATTAATGACGTCGTCATAGAGTCATGCCACATTAAAAGATTCTGACAAAAGAAACAGTTTGAAAGACACGGACTCCATGGGAGCAAACATGATCTATCCCCAGACTAATGATATAAATAGCAAGTCCCAAATACGAGAAAACTCTCTCTAATTCCTAAACTCTCACTTATTTACAAACTTTCAAGAGAATTTATTAACTTTAGCATCGAAAACTCTCCAGCCCCAATGCCACCCCCTCTTAGTTGCCATATTTCCTATATTTTACAGACCCAAATTTTGAAAACCTGAATTGTCGGAACCTGACCCAAAAGCATGTGTAACACGATGTTAACAATGACCATAAATATTATAAATTATATCTTTAAGTACGTGTGTAGAGCACATCATCCACACCATCTTAAATGATAAGATTTGATTTGTAAAATTCAAATTTTAAAATTTCTCTTTCAAATCAAATTATGTCATATAAATACTTTTTTATGTTTATTATCCATATCGACTTATAAATACAAATTTTTGCAATAATAAAGGTCTTGACCTTTCTAGTTTAGTGTAACAATAGTGGTAAGTTATTTATTTATCTTTTAAGTGAGAAGGTAAAGATCTAGGCAACCAACATTATATTTTAGACATCTACGACTTTATTCTCTCATTTTATTATTACAAAAAGATGATGCATTTCATATAGATTAGATTACAAAAAAAAAAAAAACTTAGATTGGATGGTTGGATATTAAACAAGAGAAAATATATAATTTTCAATCCATCATGTTTAACCTATTAAGTATTAATTCAAGTTTATTGATAATTAAAGTCACAATCTTTCACTCCATGGGTGTTCTTGCAAGCTATCTTCTTTGCCTATTTTTAAAATTTGAAATATAGAAGATTAGCTGTTTCCCAATTTCAAATATCTCCGTCATTTTTAAAAATACAAAATAAAAATCCTTGTGTTTTTGTTTTTTTATATGTTTTGAAATCTGGGGGGTCCAATGGGTTGCAACCAAGTGGAGCCCACTTTTCCTCATTAACAGGAAAGCTGCACTTGGCACTCTCTCAATGGAGCTCTGAATCTTAAACATCCGAAGTTTAAAATAAATTAAACTCAAAATTCAAAAAAAAAAAAAATTTAAATACCTTATCTCAACTCTTTTGATCGATCAAATTAAATAGATAATAAATAAGAAAAATAATTCATCGCCTTCCAAGCAAGGGGCTAATCTCGTAATATCCAGGAAAGAAAGGGGCCAATTTTCGAAGCGTATTCGGTTCCAAAAATAAAAAAAAAAGAATTGTTTTCAAAGAGCGTTTTAATTATCTTTTTGTCCCTTTATAACGGTCGGAAAATTCTCATAAGACGGATCTCGCTCGCTTGACGACGTTATCACCCTGCCGTCAGTGCCGTCCTCTTAACGTTCAAACGCCTCGTAACTTCTTTGAAAATTTTTGATCTTATTATATATTCTCTCTCTCACTCTCTCACTCTATCTGCTCCAAATCCAAGCACAGAGAAACGCTCTCTCTCTCTCTCTCTCTCCGAGAATCTGTGCCGTACTTGGGAGCTGACTTCAAGTTCTTCTACGGCCGGCCATTACGTTTAGAACTTTCTGTGAGTTTTTTTTTTTTAAGTTTTTTGTTCTCTTTCAGATTCGATCGGTCATTTTCGATCCGACTCGGATTCATCAATGTGTGCATCTCCTGGTTTTAATTCCTTGTTTTCTGCTTTTTGAAGTTCCGTTAAAATTTAAAGGAAAATTTACGCTGTACTTTTTCACACTCATTTTTTTATCTTCGTTGTGAAATCTATGTGTGATCGAGTGAATTGTGAGAGTGTTTGATCATCGGAATAGACTTCCTAGAAGACCTGGGGAGGGTTGGGTTAACGGAGCTGAGTTCACTCGTCGAGTTCTCACTTCTTGGTGCCGAGTCGATCTCAATTTTAGATTCAAGAACAGTGTAGCTCTCGAGCACTTTTTTTTTTCCTTACCAACAATTTTCCTATCTTTTGCAATTTTATTTTACTGTCACCTCATTTTGTTACTTTCGTTCTCCTCTGATTGTTAGGTGAAAGGTTCTTATCCGTACTAATTTAGGGAGAATACAGAAGGACTCTCATTGATTCGGATCGACTGAGTTTTTCCGATTCGGGAAAAGTTTCAGACTCGCACAGTAAAATAAAAAGCAATGGATTCCACGCAGAGAAGAGGTGGACTGGTATCGCTATCGCCATCGCAGACACCACGTTCGAGCGATAAGTTGGTGCGGGAACTGCGATCTGGGGAATCGAATTCCAACACCAAGAATGACAGAGACAAAGGTGTCAATGTGCAGGTTCTTGTGCGTTGCAGGTCAGTTCCAATCTGAACTCAGCATGTCGTTAAGTTAACGTGGCTTCTTTCGGATTCATGATCCAGTGGTTGGATTTCATTTGTAGGCCATTGAGTGAGGAAGAGTTGAGGATCCATACGCCGGTTGTGATTTCTTGTAATGAGAGTAGAAGGGAAGTTTCGGCAGTTCAGAGTATAGCGAACAAACAGATTGATAGAACATTTGCCTTCGACAAGGTTTGCTGAGCCAAATTCTTTGTAATTTCTTTTTGGGGTTCCTTAATCCTCTTTTTTTGGGTTCTCGAGGAAATGTTAGGAGAACGCAAGATTGTGAGATTAGTTCTCTGAGCTGCATGTGTTCTTGCTGCCCGAATCCTAGGAACTGATCTCAAATGAGCAGAATGGTTGAACTAGACCTGTTACAGAATAGAATCTTGCGGCTTTTGCTTTTTTGGTGGTCGCAGATTATGTAAATATGAAAGTTGACCATATTCTCTTTTATTTTCACTTCCCACTGACAATTGGGGTTGATAGGGTGATTTTGTGTTATTTGACTTTGCCTTACCCGGTAGAAATGTTTGTAATATTGGCAAATTCGGTTTAGGTCTTTGGTCCAACCTCCAAACAAAAGGAATTGTATGATCAGGCTGTGTCTCCTATTGTGAATGAAGTACTTGAGGGCTATAACCGATCTCAAATGAGAGAATGATTGAACTAGACTTTTATAAAAAAGGACCTTGTGGGTTTTTGTTTCTTTTGTGGTCCTAAATTATGTAAGTATGAAAGTTGATCGTATTCTCTATTATGTCACTTCCTGGGCTTGTTTGGAAACTGACAATTGGAGTTGATAGGGTGATTTTGTGTTATTTGTCTTTGCTTTAGCCCCTGGAAATGTTTGTAATTTTGGAAATTTGGTTTAGGTCTTTGGCCCAACCTCCCAACAAAAGGAATTGTATGATCAGGCTGTGTCTCCTATTGTAAATGAAGTGCTTGAGGGCTATAACTGTACCATCTTTGCCTATGGTCAAACGGGAACAGGGAAAACATATACAATGGAAGGAGGAGCAAGAAAAAAGGTCTGCTTTTCTCTTAAACGGATCAACTTTATATGTTTCATTCGCATCTACGTGCTGTATCAGTTACCGTTTGCTGCTTTTTGTAGAATGGGGAATTTCCTAATGATGCGGGCGTCATCCCAAGAGCTGTTAAGCAGATTTTTGATATATTAGAAGCTCAGAATGCTGAATATAGCATGAAAGTTACATTTTTAGAGCTGTACAATGAGGAAATTTCGGATCTTTTGGCCCTAGAGGAGTGTTCTAAATTCATAGATGACAAATCAAAAAAACCCATAGCTCTCATGGAGGATGGAAGAGGGGGTGTATTTGTGAGAGGCTTGGAAGAAGAGATAGTATGTACTGCTAATGAAATTTACAAAATATTAGAGAAAGGTTCTGCAAAAAGGCGTACAGCCGAAACTCTTCTTAACAAACAAAGCAGTCGCTCTCACTCAATATTCTCTATCACAATTCACATAAAAGAGTGCACACCAGAAGGGGAAGAGATGATTAAATGTGGGAAGCTGAACCTTGTTGACCTTGCTGGTTCCGAGAATATTTCACGCTCTGGTGCCCGAGAGGTATGGCATGAATAGAACTATACCATATTCAACTTTAGTACATAAAATAATGTAGTTGCATGTATCATATTGTGTGTATTTCTTGTGTTTTATCCTGACTGGAGTTGCGCACATTTTCCTAGTAGAGAAATTGTGTTTTCAGCTTTGTTTTCATTTTTTCCTTCCCTTTTTTTTTTTTTCTTTTAATTATCTCTTGACTTCCACTATATGACAGCAACGAAATTGTAACTTGCAGGGCAGAGCAAGGGAAGCTGGGGAGATTAATAAAAGCTTGCTTACCCTGGGTCGTGTTATTAATGCACTAGTTGAACACTCTGGTCATATTCCATATAGGTACGAATTACGCAATATAACTAGTTAACAGATTCTCTCTGGTCTCTTGGTTGTTTTTGTAAGCCTGGAAAGTAAGCTAATTGTTAAGATGCTTGAAATATCAGGGATAGTAAACTAACAAGGTTATTGAGGGATTCGTTGGGGGGAAAAACAAAGACATGCATTATTGCTACAGTTTCACCCTCCATTCATTGTTTGGAAGAAACACTCAGCACCCTTGATTATGCACACCGTGCCAAAAATATCAAGAATAAACCTGAGGTTAGTAAGTGGTACAGTATGTGCGTGTCATCAATCCTCTTTTAGTGCACATTTTTTTTTTGAGTTAATTTCATTTCTTTGCAACTGTTGCATTTGATCACCATTTCAGATCAATCAGAAAATGATGAAATCTGCAATGATCAAGGATTTGTACTCTGAAATTGACCGGCTTAAGCAAGGTTCACTGCTCTTAGATCTCTCTCTGTTTCTCTCTCTCTAGAAATACTCCTCCTATCCCATAATAGATACTCCTTTTCCTTTTTGAGTTGCAGTAAGAGTTTGCTGTAAATGTGAGAGTTGTTTATGCCCAAATGTCAACTCTCAAGATCACGTGCCTTGTTATGGAAAATTGTTGTTTTCGTTTGGAAATATTTTGGGGATCTACTGGGCATTAGATCTGATTTGAATCATAGTTGGGATTCTCGAGTTCTATGTTTGGGTCAACACTGGGAATATCCATTAGTATTTTACCTTTATTAATTAACTTTTGGACTGGAAGATGTAAGGTAAGAATGAAGGATAAGGGAGGCAGTTTGTTTTGGCATTAAACAATGTTGGCCAAGAAAATGGCAAAGGCGGCTAAAGTGAGGATATTGAAACAGATGGATCTTGCTGTTATTCAACAGTATTGAGTTCCATGTGTTATTGTGAAAAGGCCAAAACTGCAGCTAATGAAAACGAGCACTGGCATTGGCCTAGCTAAATGCCAGTGCTTAGCCAAATTTTAGCTAATTAGCTCAAAAGTGATCTGCACAGGAGTAGTCAAAACTCTAAATTCATCAATTTCTCCAAATTTGGCCAGCCACCATTCATCTCCAAAATAATATTTTACTCTAAAAATATTCCCAACGACTACTATTGGATAATTAGGTTGAGGAAAAAAATAGTTGGGAAACAATAATTTTAAGTAAAAATTAAATTTTGGACTTGGCAATAGCTAGACCATTTTGCCAATGCTCTTAGAGGGCTATTGGGAGAGTGAACTGCTAGTGCAGTGTCTTGGTACCAAAAGAAAAGCTCTCCACCAAGTAGAGAATAGCTAGAGATCTTTAAGGAGAATATGTTGAGTGGCCAGGTATACCAAGGGAGGTTAGAGGGCTTGTCATAGCTGATTGAACGGGCTTGTTTTATATATGTTCTCTTGAGTTGCAAATGATTTTGAAAATCATTCACCTTTCTTGGCTCATCCAAGATCTTTTTAGGAATAGTGTTGCATCAAAACACATTCCATTTATAAACTTTCATATATTATAAGACCGAGGAAGTAACTTTTGACATTGATGAAATATACATTTTTATTATAAGGAACTATGATGTAATTTAATTCCTCTTGGATGTTTGGGTACTGACGAGTAAATTCTACGGCATGTTTTGTATATGTTCAAATAGAGGTTTATGCTGCAAGAGAAAAGAATGGGATCTACATACCACGAGACCGTTATCTACAAGAAGAAGCTGAGAAGAAGGTTCAGTTATTTGCATAAAGTTGGATTATGCTATAATTTTCTTATTTTACTGTACATTTGTGGTATTGCTAGCTTTTATTGATCTCTCTCTTTACCCTAGGCCATGGCTGAAAAGATAGAACGCATGGAACTGGATTCAGAATCTAAGGACAAGGTATGTTTAGTTGAGATCATTTTATCAAAATTCTGTTCAGGTCGGTAAACGTAATTGAAAATAATTATGTTGCGACTACCTATCAAAAAAATAATCACATTACTTATCAACAGCAACTTATGGAACTTCAAGAACTCTACAATTCCCAGCAACTTTTGACAGCAGAACTAAGTGATAGACTTGAGAAAACTGAGGTATAGTATGCTTCGGTGGTCAAAGTACAGACCCTACAATTTTCAGTGCAACTTTCTGTCCTGCTCTCACTCTCATCTTGCACAAGAACTCACTTGTTTCTGTTGTTTGCAACTTCAGAAAAAGCTCGAAGAAACTGAACATGCATTATTTGATCTCGAGGGAAAACACAGACAGGCAAATGCAACAATCAAAGAAAAGGAATTTCTCATATCCAATCTCCTCAAATCTGGTCAGTGAATCGTTGTTCTTGTGCTCTATAAAAAAAAAAAATCGTAGTCTGCACAGAACAGTCTCTCTCTTTACTACTACTTATAGTTATTTTGTTGAAGATTGAATGGGGAAAAAACTTTTGAGGTATAAATCCAAATTAGATTTTATACTTCCCTCTTGCTGTTCTGGTCAAGTTGGTTTTGTTTTATGCAGTGTATGGATCAAAACATATTTGATAAGGCATTTGACAGAATGTCCTCCATTTCAATTTTCTATTTCTGGGCTTGGCATTTTAAAGTCTCATTCATTTGTAATCCAGTAGACTAAATCTAACAAGAATTTATGAATCAGATGGCTTAATTAGGGTGTTCCTTCTCTGTTTGCTCTAAATTAAATCGCTTGAAATTCTAGTTCTTCAAGTTTTATTTTAAATGATTGAAGATAGCAATTTAACAGTAACTTCCCCTGTTAATTGAACAGAGAAGGCACTTATTGAGCGAGCATTTGAGGTTCGAGCAGAGCTAGAGAATGCTGCTTCAGATGTGTCTAGTTTATTTGCCAAAATTGGTTTGTATTATAGTCTTGGAAGTTAAACTTCTTTTGGGTGTTGTCCATCAGTACTAGAGGATGATTTATTGCTGACCATGGTTGATCTTTCAGAGCGCAAAGATAAAATTGAAGATGGAAATAGAATACTTATCCAGAAGTTCCAGTCCCAATTAACTCAACAGCTTGAAATCTTGCATAAGACTGTGGCAACTTCTGTGACTCAACAAGAGCAGCAACTGAAAGACATGGAGGAAGATATGCAGTCCTTTGTATCAATGAAAGCAGAGGTAGAATCTACACTGGATAATTATGTGAATTCTTCAGATTTGATGTCAATCCAGTCAAATTTTATCTCTTGTTATCCTTGAAGGCTACTGAAGAACTTCGAGGAAGGCTGGGAAAGTTGAAAACCATGTATGGTTCTGGTGTTAAAGCTTTGGATGACATAACCAAGGAGCTCGAAGTAAATTCTGAGTCAACTTTTAGTGACCTGAATTCTGAAGTTTCTAAGCATTCATCAGCCCTTGAGGACGTAAGTTACTTTATTTACTACTCTTTCCTAACCTTCCTTCTCCTTTATAGCTGTCTCTGATTTAATTTATGCAATTCAGCTATTCAAAGGAATTGCTTCAGAAGCTGATGCCCTGCTTAATGATCTTCAAAGCAGTCTTCACAAGCAAGAGGAGAAGCTATCTGCTTATGCACAACAACAGCGTGAGGTTTGTAACTGGTCATGTATCTTAACCAGGGTTCGTATTATTATTTAATTTCTTGAAATGCTTCTCTGATACATGATACAGGCACATGTGAGGGCAGTCGAAACTGCAAGGTCAGTTTCCAAAATAACGGTCAACTTCTTTGAGACTCTAGATGCGCATGCATCCAAGCTGAGCCATATTGTGGAAGAGGCACAAACCGTCAATGATCAGAAATTGTCGGAACTTGAAAAGAAGTTTGAGGTGGTTGCAGTACTCTATTTAAACTGCATGGATCAGGATATAGGGTCTTATTCTGTTGTATTAATTTTTTTTAATCATTCATGTAGGAGTGCGCTGCTAATGAAGAAAGGCAATTATTAGAAAAAGTTGCGGAGTTGCTGGCAAGTTCAAATGCTAGGAAGAAAAAACTGGTACCTCTCGCATCTGCATTTTCTCCTTTCTGCACAATCTAGTTGTTCATCTGTTCCCTGGAACATAAAGGTTGCATATCAAATTGATGATGACAAAATGGAGCTTTGATTAGTAGCTTTATTTTTTCAATCTTTTTAGGTCCAAGTAGCAGTAAATGATCTTCGGGAGAGTGCAACAAGTAGAACAAGCAAACTGCAGCAGGAAATGTCAACCATGCAAGATTCCACTTCCACTGTTAAGGCTGAGTGGACAGTTCACATGGAAAAAACAGAATGCCACCATGATGAGGATATTTCTGCCGTAGAGTGTGGAAAGAAAGACCTAGAAGAGGCTCTTCAGAATTGGTATAGGCTACTTTTAGTATTAGATTATAATTGGTCTGGGAATGGTCTCGTCTACTTCAGTTCTTTTTTAGTGTATGTGAACTGAACTTAAAATTGTGCAGTTTAAAGAAGGCAAATTTGGGTGCACAACAATGGAAGAATGCTCAAGAATCCTTGCTCATCCTAGAAAATAGCAATGTTGCTTCTGTGGACTCCATTGTTAGGTTTGTATTTCCCAATACAAAGGTCGTTGACTTTTATTCAAGATTGTTCAATGCTCATTAAGTTTTCCTTTCTCAATCAGGACGGGAATGGAAGCCAATCAAGTCCTGCGTGCTCAGTTTTCTTCTGCTTTGTCAACTGCTCTGGAAGATGTAGACACTGCTAACAAGGATCTGTTTTCATCCATTGACTGTCAGTATCTAATTTTACATGCACACATGATTGCTCATTAAGTTTTTCTCTTGAAAAATCATGCTCAAACTATGAATAAAAAAACAATGCAGATTCACTGGAACTTGACCACGATGCATGTGGGAATCTCAATTCAATGATAGTTCCTTGTTGCGGAGATTTGAGAGAATTAAAGGGAGGCCATTACCATAAGATCGTGGAGATAACTGAAAATGCGGGGAAATGTCTTCTACATGAATACACGGTAAGAGTTGGAAATCTTTTACATATACAACACTTCGGGGGCTATTTAGTAGTTCTTCACATCACATGTCCACGAGAGAATATGGTTGAAAACACTACTAAGACACCAACCATCTTGGCAACCAAAATGCATAAAAAAAAACACTACAGCTAGTGAGAAAATATTTTTCTTTCTTTTCTTTTATTTTCTTTTATTTTTCTCGGAAATGTGATGCATGTGAACAGAGAAACCCCATTTTCTCCAGTAGGGGGAGCCCCCATGTATGTATGTATTATACTTGGTAGTTTCTATAATCATATGTCAACCCTCAAATCACAAACAGGTGGACGAACCATCTTGTTCAACACCGAGAAAGAGGTCGTTTAATCTACCAAGCGTGGCATCAATTGAAGAACTCAGAACCCCTGCTTTTGAGGAATTATTGAAGACATTTTGGGATGCGAGATCTGCGAAGCAAGCAAATGGAGATGTAAAACATATTGGTGGGGTGTACGAGTCTGCCCAGTCCGTAAGAGACTCCAGAGTTCCTCTCACTGCTATTAATTAAGGAGAGTTGAACAGAAAGAAGGGTGAGGGGTAGTAGTGGTAACAACAAATTGTGTACATAATAAAACCATGTGGTGCCGCCAATGTCGGACTCTCACCTATCTCTATATTCGTTATTTGTTGCCATGAAAAGGAAAAATCACTCTAGGCAGGAATATATATATAATATATATATATATATATATATATATATGGTAGATCTTTTTCTTTTTTTTAATATTTTGTTCTCTCATTCTTGTTGTTTTTAGGGGGGGGTGAGGTGGGGGGGTATTTGGGAGATTCAGTTCATTGAAGCTCCCTTGCTTATATGACACTACCTATTACTACTGCGACTCGAATATGGGTGAAGATTTTTCAGGATGCTTGTATTAAAACGTTCTATTGTTCAATAATTTTCGTCTCTCTGACAGATATATGGAGAACCTCGTGAGATAGTTAACTCGTAGGAAAGATATGGAGCTTTAGGCCTAGATTGTTATGCATACGAGAATATGAAAAATTTGTAAATAGTAATGATATAATTTATGAATAGTAGTGAAATAGTTTGAATTAAATAAAGTTAAATAAAAAAAATTAAAAAATTTAAAAAAGGTAGTATATAATTTTTTAATATTATTTATGTTTTGAGATTTAAAAAAGTTCAATTATTTTTTACAGTTTGGGAAAGATGTAAGATAATGATTATATTTGAGTATTTAAAAATTTGAAATTGAAAAATGTTTGTGTTTGAATGGTATTTAGATGTTAAGATTGGATGAGACGAGATGAGACGACTTGAATGGTTTGTGAAACCAAACCAAGATGTTCGAGCATTAGCATTGATTTCATCAAAATCATCTCCCAAATTTAGCTAAAAGTATATGTTTTCCATAAATTCAAAACCATTCAAGCCATAACTTCACATTGGATTATTATTTTTTTAATAATAATTTTTTATTTTATTTTTATATTTTGTAACTACATTAACCATATGTTAATTAATAATTTAAGTAAAACTTAAATTATTATTTCTCAACTATTATTTTTCCTCAACCTACTTCTCAACTATTTAATTAAATGTTTTACTTAAATGTTTGTGTTGGGTCTGATTTTTAAAATAAAATATCAAAGTAGTTGAGATGAAATGGGGTACATCTTCAAATATGAATAAATTACTTATATATTTTATAATATATATATATATATATATATATATATATACTAGCAGTGGTAAACGTGCAAAACACATATGCCACATCTGCCAAATTGAAAAAAAAAATAAAGTGTAACTTTAAATATTAAAATAGTCTAATATATAAAAATAAAATTATTATTTATTTATGTTCATAATTTATTATGAAATTTAAATTATATTAAAAATTCAAATTTATTAGATAGTTTTTTTCTCTTAAAATTGTACAGTAAAATCTCATCATTTATTTAATGATGAAAAATTAATATTTTATAAATTAAAGTTGATTTTTAGTATATGATATAATATTATTCTCTTAAAAATATTCAGTAAAACTTTATCTTTTATTTAATGATTTAAAATTAACATTTTATAAATTGAAGTTAATTTTAAATGTATGATAGAATATTTATATTTTAATTATCTATTTTATGTTAGTTTAAATTAATATTTAAACTTCTACCGTTAAATTAAATCTTAAGATTAAATATGAAGGGTTGAAATTTAAAACCTAAAAACTAATATTTTTTTTCACTTTTCCTTTCTCCCTCTCTCATTCTCCACGCACGATTATAGTATTACGTCGCACACTGGTATTCACACGGACGAACCCAAAAAGAAACAGAAAAACCAAACAAACATAAAAAAAAATAAAATAAATAAAAGCCTCTATACTGTTCATTACTATTGATGAACAATAATAAACAGTAATAGACGGATAGCCTCTTTTAAGTTATAGGAAGATATATGAAGAAACACTCCCAAATACTGTAGCTCATATTTCAAATTCCTATTGTTTGACTGCTCCAATGTACAGTCATATTTCTTCAAATTTTGAAGATGCACTGGCCAAATGCCAATGCCAGTTAGCTATAAAATACAACTGCTTCTCCGTCAAGGCAACTGCCTGTTTTGGGATTCTTCACTTGTACCATGCTCAAGCAGACCCCCATTGAGGAGCTAGTTTTCAACCTTTGGAATCTTATTTCAAAAAATATAACGCTATTTTTCCAACAACGTACGGCAGCTGTAAACCTTTGTAGTACACTAAATATGATACTCACAAGTCATAACCCCTTTAAAAAAATAGAGTAACTTGGGAAAAAATGTCAAACGCCCATAAATCTTGAGATCTAAACCATAATTGCTGCCACTTTAAACACAAAACCCATTGTCTCAAAGTTACTGGGAATCTTAATAAATGCACAATACTGCTTCGTATTCTTTTCTTCCTTTCTTTTTTTCAGAAAAGGATTATTTATCCACAACCACCCTGCGCTTGATGTGTTTTAAACTCATCCGCTTGTCTCCAAGTCACCTTTTTATGATAAATATGTCATGATTTCTCTAATTTCACCACCAATCCAACATATATAATCAGTTCAAACTCATTGACAATTGCAGACTTCGTTTAGAAAACGCGAATCAAAGAATGCTGTCGCTACTACTGCACCATTTGATCCAAAAGTCACAAACCGAGAAGTATAAAAAGAGAACTAAAAATTTCAATTTAATTTTTTTTATTATCTAACATTTATTTTCATATTGATTAGGCGGCAGAATTCCATAAATTCCTGCACAACAATATGTTTTGTTCTCAAATTATCAGTCTCCTCAGTTTGAACAGATTCAACATGGCACCAGCCCGGTCTATAAATTCAACAACTACAAGTGCTGATATGCTTTTTTTAAAACCTTACTCTTTTCTTCCATTCTCTAATTAACTTGGTTGGGGGGGTTCTAGTCTTGACAAATTTACTTATTTAATCTCATCTAAACCATATTGACAGACAGACAGGACAAAATATTGGGATGTCACCACTCAAATACTGAAATCACCAGCTTGCTCAACTTGATATACAAAATGAACCTATATACTTTAAATGATCTAGATATTCAGACAAAAATGCATTATTTATAGGATGCAGAAGCATATAGATATCCATCGGTACTGGACATATTCAATGGCCTCGAACAAGATCAAGTTTCTATTCTATATTTCCCGCTGACATAAATGTACATCTAACAACCTTCAATGTATAACACGCACCTTGGATGCGAATGACCATGCCATCTAATGTAAGCTGATGACCAACCTGCAAAATCAGAAAAATTACAACAATTAAATCGGATAGCAAGTACACCAATAACACATTAAGACTTCATTTGGAAAGTAAACTCATCTCAACTCATCATTACAACTTTTTCAAATTCTAACACAAAATATATAATAAACAATTCAACTTTTTCAAATCTCAAAATAATAATAATAATAAAAAATAATATTCTAACAATATTTTATCATCTCAACTCAACTCAACTCAGTTCAACATCTAAACGCACCCTAAGAGTCGGGTGAACTGCAAACTCTGATTCTAAATCATCTTTCATGTCATAAGAGGCAAACATGGACAAAATTTAAATAGTTATGGTTGTTTAAAAAATATTTTCTAACTAAACCCCCCATCCTTTTACAAAGAAAAATTATATTCTCAAGCTAGTGTGTAGAGCACACAATCTAAAGTGCTTACACGACATAATTTGATTTAGAAGATAAATTTTAAAATTTGAATCTTACGAATCAAATTTTACCATGTAAGTTATGTGGATGGTGTACTCTAACACACTGGCTTGCAAATAGAATAACTCTTTTCCAAATTGCTTGATGCTTAATCAGAATATCCTCAGTCTTCCAATGAGCTTGATATTGTCTTCACCTTCCAACTAAAAGCAAGCCAACAGCTAATTTTGGTCACCCAAAGTAAGAGGATGGTATCATTTTAAACACATCAGGGGAAGTCGTGTTGTAGTCAGAGTTGGGAGACACCAATTTAAACAGTCCAACTTGGGTTTTTCCCAATTCTATTTCACTCTAGATACAGGCAAGGACAGAAAATTATATGCTACACTTGGATAAATTGTCTATATGTAAGTATATAGGACTCCATTGCTCCTTACAGAGAAGACAAAAGGCCACACACACCTCATTTATCACATCTGTGTAACACAAGCATACAACCAATAACACCAGCAACAGAATAATTAACTTTGGCACATAAACTAACAACAGCTTCAGCCATAAGATTTATTTCCACAAGAAGGATGCCCATCAAATTAAACTACAAAGTGAAAGCAAGTAATGGGTTGCCCGTATGCCAGCCAGAAGACAATGGAGCCAAAAGACACTAAATCCTAGACCGGGTAGTGAATCTCTTTTTGGCTTAACAACATATGGTCAATTATGCACGAAGACAAGCAATACCTTAACAAAGCGCCACATGTAGAGTTGACCTTGTGAGGGTGGCGAGACCCAAATTTCTATTCACTATGTCACATACTGAGACCCAACCCCTGTGACCCATTATTAAGCAACGATTTCATTCCATACAGAACTAGCTGACAGCTTTAAATGATAGAGCAAAACAGAAGTAAATAGTCTTTGAGAAACAAATCATTTGATCTAAAAAAATATACACACTTTTCAAGTAATGACACAAACAAGAGTGCAACAGCATTCAGGACGAATAAAACAATTAAACTACCTGAAGAATTCCTCTCAATAACTGCACTTAAGAGTTCAACCGGCCTCTCTCCCAAATGTTTCATCATCAAAATCATCATTTGTGGAATTTTCTTGACAGATCAATTTGTCTTCTCGCATAGAATTTAAGCCATCATCCCAAAGCGGATGACTCTGATGAGTGTCACTGTGCTCAGATCCATGATTCATATCAACATTATCCTCCACATTTTGTCTCACATCATTTTCTACAAGTTCCATTCCCTTCTCGTCATCAATACGAGATGGCTCTACATTGAGATCAGAGCACAAATCATATCCAGTCTGATCACCAGTCCCATGATATGCAACCGTCACAGCACCCTGGTCCGATTGCTCAGCAGCATCTTTCTTCTGCCTCTTCCATTTCTTCGTAGATGAAGTACCATCATCTTCAAAATCTTCTTCTTCTCTTTCCCGATGTAAATAAACCCATAATTTCCTTTCACCGTCAAATTGCACACAAGGGTCACGTTCATAATGCAAACGGTCCAGGGCCCCACTAACAACTTGATTAACTTGTGCATCAGACACGTCTTCCACAATATATTGAGAATCTCTTATCAACGTACAAACATCTGCTCTGGTACCAATGCTTCCAGGCAATCTAGCAGCAGCATCTCTCACAAGACAAAGAATAGTAACATGCGGTGGCCGATTACGTTTCAGCATAAAATGGTCTCGAGCTTTCGAAGTAGGCTTCCCACCACACCTTCTCAAGGGAGCAACAATGGATTTTCTACCATCCGCTGCCGTGTAAGAGAAGGCCCTGTCAGGAACTGAATACCTAAGAACTTCCTCCATGCGAAAATAGGAACGGACTTCTTCAGAGCTTGGGCTAATGGTGTTAAGACTCTTTTGAGCTCTCAGGTCCCTGAACCTTTCTTTCTCATCCAGGTTGATCTGCATCAGTGCCAGAGGCGGTTCAGGGAGACTCCCTATTTGTCGAAGTGTCTCCTGACCACTTTTCAGCCAGTTAGCAAAAGAATCAACTAACTTCACCAGCATTTTGTGAGGAAGACTCCAAGCCTCAGGAGATGTCACCTCCTCAATAGTCTCGTGATCTGATGAACTATGAGAAACTGGACCAATCCAGGACCAACTTTTTGTAGACTTTTCATAGGATGCAAGTGCCTTCCAACCTTTCGCTCCTAAAGGTGCTGTTTTCGATGAAAATATCTTCAGAACTCCTCTCACTAAATCCTGAAGTGGCTCTTGAGTCTCAAGTATACAAGGATCTCCAGGGTTTGACCTGACACGGTTAACAATCTCCTGAACAGTAAGAGAAGGCACATTCCCTTGGCCACCATTCTCTAAGACATTGACATCCACCTTCTCAAGAGCAGGAATCCCATCAACACTGTCATGATTTTTGTTCTGCTCCTCTAGGGGTTTGCCAACCTCTATATCTTCTGGAAGTGGAGTAATCATTGCCAAGCGAACTGCAGAAAGAAGATGTATAATAGAAAAAGAGAAGCCCGTATGAACCGTAGGTGTAATGAGGGTAAACTGTTTTTTCTGTGGTTTGGTTTCCAGCTCCATCTCCACTGCTACCATTTCTGTAACACGTGGCTCAGAGTTTTCCATGTCTGAACTACCAGGGTCTTGGTCCAGTTTCCTTTTTGCTTTCTTCTTCAAAGGAGTGGAATCATCAACTTGCCATGGACCATCAGGCTGTAGATCACTGTCTTCATCTCTATCATCCATATCTGTTTTATCCTCCTTTCCTTTCCGCTTCTTTATCCCTGAATTGCAAACTAATAATGGAGCCTCAGATCTTCCATTGCGATCATTTAAACGTGCTTCTTTACCCTGACCTTTCTTCACAAATCTACTCCTCCCTTTATCATTGGCAATCGATTGTCTACCAAGTGGATCATCATCCTCAACAACAACATCGTCATGCAAATAATCATGGCTAACACCTCTTTTTTTCTGCTTCCTCTCAGAAGGCCGGGTCTTTGATGAGGACATATGTAACCTTTCAACATGTTCCCCACGTAACTTACCATTCCTCCCCATTTTGTGTACTTGTTTCGTATAAATATCATCATTAAATTTACCCACGCCTGAAATATAGCCGTCTCCCAAAGCCCTAGAGGCAGAATCGTGCAAGGGACTGGTATCCCGCATCTTACCCTTCTGCATCAAAGAGTAGTTTTCTACTTCTGGCACATGGCCATGATTGCTAAAGCCACCAATTTTCTTGGAAGGGTGCATGGTCCCATCAAGATCCCGTGCAATCTCCTTCATATTTTTCTTCCCAAATTTGGGCCTTTTAGCCTCTAGGCCAGACTGCAACAACTTAGATCGAGAACCTTCCATAACATCAATTGGGAAAGCCGACCTGCTTCTCAACAAGGGATTGGTATCCTCATCATCATCAAATTGCTCTGATGAGTCTGATTCTGTGTCTTCACTTTTCATCAACATTCTATTACCTTTCATTCCATTCTGCACAAAATTACCTTTAATCTTCTCTTGTGATGTTTCTGCTCTCAACTCAGACAGTGAATATCTTTCATTCATCTGCGGTGACGAAGTCCTAAGTGATCTGTAATGCAAATCAGGAGACTCCCTCCCCGTCTTCCACTTTTTACTTTTAGCATCCCAATCATCTGGTCTAAATGAGGAATCAACAGCAAAAGCCTCCCCTGGAGCCTTCTTATGCCAAAATGGTTCAGCACAATCTGATGAGTCAACTCTATTTGCTTTCACTTCCCGGCCTTTAGATGAAACCCCAACTGAGAATTGCTGAACATTCTCGGGATACTTGGAATTTTTAACAAAGTCATAGGAGGTTTTCATATTAGGTGGCTTTGAAGTGAATGCCTTCACCTCTGACAACTGACTTGAATTCCTGTTCCTACCAAAGGCAACTGAATCACTTTTTGAAGACAAAGGCAGAGCCATAAAACTCTCAGTGGCTAAATCATCGCCTCTTAAAAGGCCACGCTTCTTTCCTACTTTTAAAATCCCAGATTTCTCCATCACAGTGCCACGTGGGACATTTTGATCCTGTCGGAGACCCATTCCATATGTCATTTCTTCAGAATCATCACTGATTCTCATCTGATCCCTTGTCCGGAATGCCGTTGCTGAATCATATCCCACAGCCTTATTCTGCCGAGGAAGAGCAGCTATTGAACTGTATGGCCCAGAATTTGTATCTAAACCATGGTAAACAGAAGGATTGCGGCCTGCTAAATCCTTAGCTGATGGTGGCTTCGACCCAGCCAACTTCAATTTACCTTTTAGATTTGGCTTTCCATATTTTTCTGGCTCCAAAGTCATCGACCGTCCTCGTGAAGGTATGTCCAGATTTGGGCCCACTCCAGAAGCAGAATGACGACCCACTTTATCTGCAACTTTCCTGTCCTTGATGTTTCTGCTCCACAAACGTTCATCCGACCCTCTTTCTGATGAATCAGACTCAAAATCCTCCATCTTCTCATACATCAAACTCTTCTGGCTTTTCATAATATTCAAAACACGGAGCCGCTCTTCAATACTGTATCCCCTACAATTAAGCCAAGCATCCCTTATCTGACAAAGGTTACTGATAATATTATTTTGATAATTCCTCAAAAGATGGTAGTGTTGCCGCTTCTGAAAGAAATTCAAACCTTCCCGGTAAAGAGCTACCCTTGGCTCACACAAACCTCCCTTCAATGTGTCGAACAATTTCTTAATGGGGCTCCCAAAGTGCAAATTGCAACCTGTAAAAATCTCTTTGAGAGTAATCATATACGTCTCTTGGTCCATGTCCGGGAGAAACTTGGTGAGACTTAACCTCTCCTCATCAGTCAAGAACTCATTCCACACATCCACGGACAAAATATCCTCCAGACCAGGAAGATCATAGAGCTCCAATGGAATGCTACAAGTCTGATTCCCAACTTGGCAAAACTCGGCCCCGGTCTCTCCCAATTCCAACAAATCAAAGTCGTCGGACCCTGCCCCAGAATCTGCATCATCAAATTCATCATCGTCATCTGATTCAACCACCGAGCCACGCCGTTGAAGCTCATCCTCATCACTGGACATAGTCTCCCCACTACCAGGTGAAAACTCCGGATCAAACCTCGACACTTTAAAGCTATTCTTTTCAATCGCCATGTAACATCCAAAAATCAAAATCAACCACGGCCACAAGAAACCCGAACTTACCGCTCCAATTAACCAAATTTCAAAAATTCGCAGCCGTTATTGACAAAGCCAACTCAAAAACCTATTAAGAAAATATTAAAATTAAGACCTTAAATCAAGTCCAAGTCCTAACATTTGCGACTAATTATACAAATCGAAGCAGGAAGATTTGGAAGAAAGAGCACAAAATGCAATTAACAATGATTCCACAAGGAATGAAAACAGAGAAGGAAAAAAGAATTCTTGAAAATCAGGGATATGATCGAAGAGTACCTCATCGGGACTCGAAGAGATTCTGTGGACAAATTATCGAACCGAGCACGAAGTCCCTGGCATCGAAGGTCGAAGAAGTACGATAAGTCGCGGCACGCAGATAGAGGGAGAGAGAGCGAAACTGTGTATGGGTGAATCTGCGAAACCCTAGAGGACGAGGCGAGTGTGTGTGTGTATGTGTATGTGTATATATATAGAGAGAGAGAGAGCGAGAGGGAGAGAGGGAGGGGGTCGCAGGGGATGAAGAAGGCGTTGGTGGCGTGGAGGGAGGTGAGCCGTCTGATTAGGAGGCCGAAGAAGACGAGGAGGAGCAAAAAGACGAAAAAGGGCAGGAGGAGGTGTGTTTGAGGGGATGGTTTAACAGAGAAAGGAGAAAGGGAAGAAGAGAGAGAGAGAGAGAGAGAGAGAGGGGGGGGGGAAGCCGGGTGTGCAGAGCTAAAGAGACAGTGAGTGAGAGGCAGAGAGAGAGAGAGAGAGAGAGAGAGAAGGAAGCGAGTGATTTTATTTTATTTTTTGTATATTTTTTTTCAAAGGGTAACGTAGAAATAGATTTTATTACTTTATATCTCATTCCATTATAACAAACTAAAAACTGTATAATTTTAATAAAAGTAATTTAATTTTATATATAATTATTTATATCTCATTTTATAATTAACTGATAATAATTCTCATTTAAGTGTAATTATAAATGTCTAGAATAGACCAACTTGCTTATAACCAATTTATAAATTTACAATAATCTGATATGCTTAAACGACGACGTCAGACAAAGCTGCCAATCATATTCAACGCAATGCATTTTGATTTTCCCCCAAAATTGTCTTGCGCCAATATCGCAGCTCCCTGCCACCGCACACAATTTGAGTTCGCAACCGCTCCGTCATCTCCATTGCCAACCAGGTATACCGACGGCCATCTCTCTCTTCTTTCTCTGTCTCTCTCTCTAAGAAAATTTGTGTATAGCTGAATTTAGACAATCTTTGTTTTAATCGTTGTTTTATTCTAGAGTTGGATGTATTTTTCACAATGCATTCAATGATTCAGAACTTTAGGTAAGAATAATTTGTTTGGATGGCATCCTGTATTGGTCTCCGTTCGAACGAGACTGACCTCATCGATATGCTCATAATTTGATCTAGGAAGATCTCCGTTCAGATGAAATTGACCACATCCGTTCATTCTAAGTCTTTTTTAGAAACAAAAACAAAAAAACAGAAAATTCTTACAGATGGTCAAAGTGGGAAACTTTTCAAGGGTTATTTGAGAAGAGAAATTTTATATATCAGTTCACATCTCATATTTATAGTTTTTATTTTTTTATAGGATGTGGGGTGTAGGATAGTGAATAGTAACTATAAAAAAATTTTTCATTTGGAAAAAGTAGGAATAGGGCACCGATACATGAGGTCCAAATTTAGTGGGACCTTTTCGGACCCTTGCAAATGAAATCATCTCAGGTTATGGTCTTCATGCATGGAATACAACTAATTCAGGTTCGAAAAGATCATGTCTAATTTATTATTGGAAACTACCCAATAACCACTTGAATTCATGTTCGGTTTCTATCTAAAACCACCAAGATTGTTGAAAGTATAATGGAACTAACTAGCTAGGAAGACAACCCATCCATCTATATACGTTGAAGAAAAGAAGGGGGGCCGAAGAAGGTGGTTGTACGTGGGAGAGAGTATGAGAGGGAAGGAAAACCACAACCTAATTCCCACTCAAAAGGCCGGGATGGTTCTGCCAATCTCATGATGGTATATTTGCCCTAATTGGTGGAAGTCAAAGGGGGCCGGTGTAAGAAAGTGGGTTTCGCTAGGGATCCCTCTCCCTCCTATACATACATATATACATATATATATATATGTATATATATGTGTGTGTGTGTGTATGCTTTTATCATTAGTGGTGGTGGTCTCCTTAAGGGCTGCAGGGTCACTCAATGATATGAACGGCATGGAGTGCCGTTCGGGTATTCATTCGTTCAAATGAAACTAACAACAGCCGTAGATTCAAACTATATTGAGTTCCATGTGCTATTGTGAAATGCAGCTAATGAAATGGGTTAGACAATAGACTGGCTGTTGGGAGAGTGAAGTGCTGGTGCTATGCCTCGGTACCAAAAGAAAAGCTCTCCACACTCATCAATCGGCGAATAGCAAGAGATCTTTCACGAGAATATGTTGAGTGCCCAGATATACATTTTGTGTGGAGATATGAACTGAGTTTGCTCAGCCCCTACTGTGATTGTGGACTCCTTTATACTATAAGACTTCTTTCTTTTTCTCTTTTGCTCAGACTTCTTGATATTTGTAGGTTGCATAAGTCCCTTTTTCTTTTTTTTTTTTTTTAATAAATAAATCTGAAACTTACATGAAAAAATCACTTTTTTAAAAGAAAGTGCACGAGACTTGCATATTTTAAAATTGTATATAGCATTACTCTTTTAGAAAAACACCTCCCATATTGCAGTTAAATTTGAACCAGCAAACTGCAACAGGAAATGGCAAACCATTCAAATTCCACTTCTACTGTTAAAGTTGAATGGACAGTTCATATGGGAAAAACAGAATGCCACCATGTGGAGGATATTTCTACCGTAGAGTGTGAAAACAAAGACCTTGAAGAGGCTCTTCAGAATTGGTATAGGCTACTTTTAGTATTAGATGATAGTTGGTTCTGGGAATGGGAATGGTCTCTTCTACTTACAGTTCTTTTTAAGTGTATATAAACTGAACTTAAAATTGTGCAGTTTGAAGAAGACAAATTTGGGCGCACAACAATTGAAGAATGCTCAAGAATCCTTGCTCATCCTAGAAAGTAGCAAATTTTGCTTCTGTGGACTCCATTGTTAGGTTTGTATTTCCTAATACAAAGGTTGTTGACTTTTATTCAAGATTGTTCAATGTTTATTAAGTTTTTCTATCTCAATCAGGACGGCAATGGAAGCTAATCAAAGTCCCGTGTGCCCAGTTTTCTTCTGCCTTGTCAACTGCTTCTGGAAATGTAGACATTGCTAACAAGGATCTGTTTTCATCCATTGACCATCAGTATCTAACTTTACACGCACATTATTGCATAGAGCTGAAAACATTCAGGTTTATCAGGACTACCAGAGCACTGAATATTGAGAACATCGGTGTTGATGATTGCCTACAACGATATCTGTTCAGTTGGGAGGACAGTTTATGGTCAACAAATGTCGACTCGGCCATTGAAAACCATAAAAAACCGACCTCAAAGAATTGGCACTCCACCCTAGTAATAAATTAGCCTATGTCAAAAAGAGTAAGGCATATAACACGATGAAACCACACCCCATGGAGGTGTTCCTTCTCCACATTTGGAATCTTTACATTAAATGATATTACGTTAATTTTCCAACAATGTATTATTAGATCCCCTTGTGAGTAGGATGTTTTAAATTTGGTTTCGGTGATCATTCAGGCCATTGTGATGAAATATCGAAAAGGTCCCTAGCATCAGATCGCTCCAGCATTTGCATTTCCAGAGCCATCTCACTCTTCCCTCCAATGTCTCCCTCTCTCACCCTCCTCTACTCTTTCTTCTCTCACACATCTCCACCTCTTCTGCATCTTCTTCCTCTTTTCCCACTATTAAAGATGACTAGAAGAAGACTACTTACATAGTCCAAGTCCAACCAGATGGATGCCCTTGGCCCTGTACCCTCCAAGTGAAAAGGCCGATGCAGTTCCGGCGTCGTTGGTGGGATTTGGTTTGGGTAGATGGGAGTCTAAAAACTTTGATCCATGTCCTTTGGTTTCTTATTTCTTGTTTTTGTTCATTTCTTTTATTCAAAGGTGAAAAGAATAATTAAATAAGTAATCATCACTCCTGAGTTTTCTCTAAAAACCTAAAGCAGAAAAATCATCTCAAACATGCATTTACATACCTGAGCAACATCTTATTTTTCTCTTGTATTTTGCTTTGTTTGAGACTTCGCACTAAAATAAGAAAGTTAGAATGGTTGAATGAATCTTTGTCAAAAAAAAATCTCTCTTAATTATAATTTGCTACCATAAAAATAAAAGAGAAGTGTTAGATCAACATGGTTTATCGCAATACAACATTAAAAAGAGTTTTACAATTTCACAGAGCACATTAAATGAGGGGTAAGTGACTTAGGAGACGTTTGGATTCGCAAGTCATCTCAGCTCATCTCAACTTATTTCACTATTATTTATTAGTATTCAGCAACTTTAACTCACAATCTCACTACTATTCACAACTCATTTCATTACTATTTACAATCCATCTCAACTCATTTCAACTCATCTCTAGTCATTTTCGAATCCAAACGTCTCCTTAGGCAGAATGGAGGGAGGAAGTGGGAAAGGGAGAGTCATTCAGTCTGAGGAAAGAGAAAGAAGGGGCTCCTGATTTCAGATCCCTCAGTGAGATGATGGGGTGCTGATTTCCCTTAATGAAACGACTTGTTTATGCCACATAAGGAGTGCACGTGTAGTCCTTTGTTTGGGGACTGTAAATAGAATTATTGAAAAAAATAATAATAATAAAATGCTTAAAAATAATTAAAAATAATGAGATTAAAAAAATGAGGGGACAAATTTAAAGTTAAGAAAAAAAATAAAATTATATAAATCCCTTTTAGATTTTAATGAATACTATCTAGATTTAAAATTTACAACATTATTATTAAACAATATGGAAAGGAATGTAGTTAAGAATTGGCCAGAATTGATCGAAACGGGATGGAATTTGGAACAAAATGGATTGAGGATACATAGTGTACCGGTTGTTACACTAAAATGAAAAATCTCGATCGTTCTGACCATAACAAAATGAAATGGAATTCAAAATTATGCTTGGGATGACAATACAATATTACTTTAGAAAAAAAGTCGAATACCTAGAGTCTTGAGATCTAAAATACACATGCATGGAAGAATATAATTGTTGTAACCTTAACCACAAGCCACTGTCTCCAAGTTCTTAAGATCTAAATACATATATCGCTTGGGTATTCTTTAGGGGGGGACAACGTATTCTTTATTTACAACCATCCTAGGCTTGATATGTTTTAACCTCACATCCACTTGTCTCCAACTTACCTAATTGTTATGATAAATATATCATGTATGGTGTGGGAATGTTGAAATATATTCAAAACGGATGGGGGATTTTATTAATCATTTTAGATTTGTTGCGGGTTGGGGGGGTCTTGGATTAGATTTTGGCATTATATTTGTTGTGGGAATACAACCCTTAAGAATGTTTATTCTTATCCTTTTAGGATTGCCTTTGTTCAAGATGTTTCTGTGGCAGATTTTATGGACAACTTCAATGGTTCTCTACAGTGGAATGCAGATTTAGAGCTGTTCAGACTTGGGAAGTGGGTGACATCTCATATTTTTTCAGAATGTTGTATGCTTTGAACATTGATACTAGCCGAGAGGATAGGTTGCCATAGATTCATTCCGAGAACAAGAAATTTTCGCCAAACGTCAGTGCATCTTCAAAATTTGAAAGAATATAGATGAAATGATCTGTATTGGAGAAGTCAAATAGTTGGAACTCCAAATTTGAGATATAGTATTTTCAAGTCTTTCTTCATATTTTAAGTTAGGGCTGCAACCCGGTCTGTTACAGTCGGGTTTGCGCCCGAACCGACCCGAATGATCCACTTCAAGGCTCCAACTCGGTCCGACTCGACCTGAATAAAATCAGATCGGGTCGAACCCGTATGACCCGGCCTCTAAATACAACATCGTTTACTCTTCCTTTCCCTTCCAGAAACGACTTATTCACAGAAATTACAGAAATCCAGAAAGCACACGACCCACAACCATCAAAGAACCATTCAAAAAAAAAAAAAAAAAACATAACATAACCCTAATCATCAAAGAGTTGCCGACAGAAATAGAGAGAAATGGCGAAATAAAAAACCACACGGCCACAACCAATCCTACAAGCCCACAAGAATGGCATCAAGAAACCCAGAAAGCACAGGCACACTTCCACTGTTAGAATTGCACCTTGAGAGAAGAGAAAATGAGATAGGAAATCGAGAGAGCAGCTGAGGCCAAAGAAATGTTTTTGACTCTCTTCATTAATTGATGTTCTGTATTACACATTATCCCTTTATATATTGCACAGACCATATGGGTACAAAGATTAAGGAAAGAGGAAAAAGACAACTAAGTTTCTATTTCTAGTATACAATCAATTCTACAAAATGTACATAAACGGTAAAGCAACATTCTGGCACCAAAAGCATACTGCAGGTTCCTCTTGCTTTATCATGGTGACTGCTGGTCCAGCTTTTGTAGCTTGTTAGCTGCATATCCTTCTGTTGTAGTGTTGACAGAGTAGCCTTTTGTAGCAGTAATAGGGATGCATTGCTTCTCCATGGACCTTAGGACATTCGAGTTTTGTGACTCCCCCTCAAGATGGGCATAGATATTTAAGATGCCCATCTTGAACAACAGAAACTGAAAATTTGCAGTGCTTAGTGCCTTAGTGAAAATGTCTACAAGTTGAAACCTTAAAGCAACATGTAAATGAGTGATAACCTTGGCCAACACTTTTTCTCTAACAAAATGACAATCTGGCTCGATGTGTTTGGTCATTTCATGGAAAACTAGGTTCTTGGTTATATGCAAAGCAGATTGGTTATCACAGTATAGGGTGGCAGGCTTGGTATGCATAATGTTAAAATCTTTTAACAAGGAAATTAGCCATACTTTTGTGAGCTAGTGCTCGATATTCTGCTTCTGCATAAGAACGTGAGACATTTGCTTGTTTCTTTGATTTCCAGCTAACCAAGGAATTACCAATGAAGACACAAAAACCTGTTATGGATCTTCTTGTTTCTGGGCAGGCTGCCCAATCTGAGTCACTAAAGGCCTTGAGGTGTAGATCACATTGAGAGGAGAAGAGTATACCTTGCCCTATTGACCCTTCCACATATCTCAAAATTCGATGGGCAGCTTGCATGTGCACCTCACTTCGTTTGTCCATAAATTGACTTAGTATGCCTACTGCATAAGTGATGTCAAGTCTGGTTATGGTGAGGTAAATCAGTCTTCTCACAAGCCTTCTGTAGCTTGAGGGATCATTTAGTGAATCTGAAGCTGAGTGTGAAAGTTTGTGATTTGTTTCAATGAGTGTGCTTGCTGTTTTGCACCCAAGAAGCCCTGCATCCTCTAAGATCTCTAGGCAGTATTTTCTTTGGCACAAGTGGATCCTAGCAGTTGACCTTGCAATTTCTAATCCCAAGAAAAATTTAAGGATGCCAAGGTCTTTAATTCTGAATTGAGAGTGTATGTGGGCCTTTACTTTATCAATTTCTTTGATGTTGGAGCTGCCTATGACTATGTCATTAACATAGACAAGTAAGGCTATGAAACCAGCCTCATTGTTTCTAGTGAAGAGAGAGTAATATGATTTTGAGGGTTGGAACCCAATGGAGGCAAGGGATTCAGAAAATCTAAAGTGTCATTGCCTAGAAGCTTGCTTGAGTCCATAGAGTGATTTGTGGAGTTTGCAAACCAGATTTCCCTTGGTGGTGGACTCCCCTTTACTGTGATAACCAGGAGGCAATTCCATATATATTTCCTCATCCAATTTGCCATGAAGGAAGGCATTGTGCACATCTAATTGATAAATGTGCCAATTAAGGGTAGCAACTAAGGCAAGAAACACACGAACTCACATCTTGGTAGTCGAATCCTTCCCTTTGAGTGTAGCCTTTTGCTACTAATCTAGCCTTAGGCCTCTTTACTATACCATCAAACTTGAGTTTAATCTTATAGACATATTTGCATCTCATTGCCCTCTTTCCTTCAAGCAACACAGTGATTGTCCAGGTGTTATTCTCCTCTAAGACTTTGAGTTCAGTATTCATGACATCTTGCCAATACTTAAACTTAGTAGCTTCTTGGTAGGTTTGAGGTTTTCGAAGGAGGGAGAGTGAGAGAGCAAAAGAATGGTGAGGAGGGGAAAGATTTTTGTAGGAGAGGTAGTGATGGAGAGGATGAGCAGTAGGGATATGAAGTGAATGTGAAGATGGGTTGGTATGAGCTGTCTGGCAGTAATAATCATGGAGATAAGCAGGTGGGTGTCGAGTTCTATCAGATCTCTTGAGGGTGATAGGTGTTGTGTTGATTTGTGGAGAGGCAGGTGATTGTGTGTAAGGTGAAGAGGGTGGAGGCAGGTTGTGTTCATCATTTTGTGAGGTAAATTCAGGGGTGTTGTTTTCAATAGGGGTTGAGGGAGTGAAATGTTGGGATGTGAAGGGAGAGATGGATTCCTGTATAGGTATTGGAAGGACTAGATTTTAAGTTGGTGGGGTGGTATCAAAAGTTTGGAGTTGAAAAGGGAAAAATGACTCATAAAAAGTAACATCCCTTGAGACAAAACAAGAGTGATCTTCAAGATCATAAACTTTGTATCCTTTGATTCCAGGTGGGTAGCCTATGAAAATACATTTTGTTGCTCGAGGATCCAGCTTACTTCTATGGTTCTTGACAGTGGATGCAAAGCATAGACATCCAAAGACCTTTAAATGAGAATATGAGGGAATAGATGAGAAGAGGGTTTCATAAGGAGACTTATTGTTGAGGACAGGTGTAGGAATTCTATTGATGATGTGTGTTGCAGTCAACACAGCATCTCACCAAAATTTGAGTGGAAGGGAAGCTTGAAAAAGAATGGCTCTGGCAGTGGAGAGAAGATGTTGATGCTTCCTCTCTACCACCCCATTTTGTTGAGGGGTGTAGATGCAAGCTCTTTGGTGTAAAATGCCTTGTGAATTATAGAAGTCCGTCATTTGAAATTCTAGACCATTGTCAGACCTCACTTGCTTAATTTTGGCATCGAATTGATTTTTAATCATGTGAATGAAATTCTGTAGGATATTTCTTGTTTCAAATTTGAACTTCATTAGGTAGACCCAAGTGACTCGAGTTTTGTCATCCGCAATGGTTAGAAAGTACTAATGGCCTTGAATGGAAGGATGTGAGTATGGCCCCCAAATGTCACAGTGAATTAGTTCAAAAGGAGTAAATGTGGAAATGGAGCTCAAATGAAAAGGTTTCCTTTTTTGTTTAGCCAAATGATAGATTGTGCATTGCATATCACTATTACATTTTACATTAGGAACATGGGATTGAATAACATTCATCCTTTGATGGGATATATGTCCTAATCTAAAATGCCACAGATCAAAGTTTTGTGATTGACTAGAGCTTGAGTCTTCATTGTTGGTGTGCTGACTGGAAGTTTCTGTGTTTGATGGAAGGCCTTGAACAGCATGACAGGTTGGGGGTTGAGGTCTGAGGAAATAGAGGCCATTGGAAACTTCAGCAAGACCAATCGTCATCCATGAAGATAGGTCTTGTATAAAGCAAAATTTTTCAAGAAAAATGATGCAAAGAGAAGAATCTTGGGTGAGCTTGCTGGCAGATATAAGATTGAAGGCAAAACTGGGCAAACATAAGACATTTGTGAGGGTGAGTTTATTTGAAATTTTAATTGTGCCTATATGTGTCACCTCAGCATATGTTTTGTTTGGAAGGTGCACCTGAGTGTGTTTCTTACAAGTGATGGTGGTGAGCAGTGAAATGGAGCAGACCATGTGGTCTGTGGCTCCAGTGTCGAGGATCCATTGTGAGTTTGATTTTTGATTGTTTTTTGCAGGAAAAAGATGGCATGCTTGTAAGACAGTTTCCATGTGAGGGGTTATACCTGCCATGTTGGAGGAATGATAGTCAGGAGACTTGGCATCTGTGGCTGTTTGGAGGTCAGTGCTAGCATGGTTGGTTGGCATGTTCCTCTCCTTTGAGTTGAGCTGAAAAGTCTGAGCATTGAGAAGAGCTGATATCTGCTGAATCTGTGCCTCAGTCAAAGGAAGTTGTGGGGCACTCCTGTTGTTTTTTTGGTTTTAAGCAACAGCCTGGTTTGCTGAGTGCGTGTTTGGTCCATTAGTTGAGTACCCAGGTTTGGACTTGGTGAATTTGAAGTTGGGTGGGAATCTAACTAGTCGATAGCATTTTTCTCTTGTATGGCCTATCTTGCCACAGTGGTAACAAATAATGCCTGTCTTGTCTTTCTTCTTGGCTTGACCATGGTAAGCAGCCAACACTGATGGTTCATTTGGGGGCATCACAAGGGATCTAGCCTCCCTTTGTCTTTCTTCCTACAACACTAGAGAAAAGACTCTATCTAATGAGGGTATGAGACTCATAAGAATAATCTGACCTCTAATGGCATCATAGGTATCATTCAACCCCATTAAAAACTTGAAGATTGAATCTTTTTGTTGGACTTCTCCTATGGATTCTAAGGCTTTACAAGTGCACAAGCCACATGAACAATGAGACAGTGGCCTATAATTGTGTAGTTTTTCCCACACTGCATTAAGTTGGGTAAAGTAATCACTCTCGGATTGTGTTCCTTGAGTGATGGACCCTAGATGCTGTTGTAGTTGATAGATGCGCACATTGTCAGGTTGTGCAAACCTAGCTTTAAGCTTATTCCAAAATTTTTTGACTGAGCTCACATATAGAACATTAGATGCGATTTCTTTTGAGATTGAGTTGAGAATCCAAGATATGATCAAGTTGTTACAGCGGAGCCAAGGCACATAAAGGGTGTTGGTGAGTGTAGGAGTTTCAATGATTCCATCCAAAAAACCAAGTTTGTTTATTATGGAAATGGCTAAGGTGAATGAGCGATTCCAAGAGAGGTAGTTAGGCCCTGTGAGGTGAGATGTGACCACCACAGTGTTGGCATTGTCACTGTGGGGCAAAAAGAAGGGGCTGTTGGGGTCCTCAAATGGGGAAGATTTATGTTGTGTTTCAGCCTCAGCCATGGGAGCAATAAGCTATAAGTAAGATGATGAAGATGATGTTTAATGATAGAGATAAAACAAGCAGGTTACACCCGCTCTGATACCATGTTAGAATTGCACATTGAGAGAAGAGAAAATGAGAGAGGAAATCGAGAGAGCAGCTGAGGCCAAAGAAATGTTTTTGACTCTCTTCATTAATTGATGTTTTGCATTACACACTATCCCTTTATATATTGTACAGACCATATGGGTACAAAGATTAAGGAAAGAGGAAAAAGACAACTAAGTTTCTATTTCTAGTATACAATCAATTCTAGAAAATATACATAAACGGTAAAGTAACATTCTGGCACCAAAAGCATACTGCAGGTTCCTCTTGCTTTATCATGGTGGCTGCTGGTCCATCTTTTGCAGCTTGTTAGCTGCATATCCATTTGTTGCAGTGTTGATAGAGTAGCATTTTGTAGCAATAATAGGGATGCATTGCTTTTCCATGGACCTTAGGACATTCGAGTTTTGTGATTCACGAAAGGGATGTATCGGAAGTTTTTGAGAAACCAGAGGTATGCAACGAAGCACAACAAGAAGAATGGTGGTTCTGCATTTTCGGGTTCTGGCGCTTTAGCACATTACGTAGTTTTTCTCTTCTTTTTGTGAAATAATTGGAACAAATTAAAAATCTAATAAAGCTCACCTTAAATGTACGTTTATACTGCTCATTGATTTGCGGACTCCATTAACTAATGCTCTTTCATCTCCAAGCTTTCATGTACACTTTTTTCTCCGTATTTCTTGATCTTCTCTCTTAGGCCCACCTAACTTTCCCATACAAAAATGGCACATTAATGTTCCTCCTATTAAAGCCTCTGCTAGATTAGGTGTAATGGCGTCTCCTCTAAAATCACGGCCCGTATAAATTCTTCATGATACTTTTAGGCACAGATATTGACATTTTTTTTTTGGCAAGGAAATACTCTCTCGGGACCTTTGATGGTCGAGCTTGGCAACTCGATGAGCCTGAAATCCATAAAAGTGTTGAAGACTTGCCAGAGCTGAGTTTAGAAATAGGCTTCATGGCCAAAGCTGGAGGTGTTGCAGTTTTTTACTTGAAAAGTTCAGACGAGTTACACCCAAAATACGAACCCGCTATTTGCTGGGTTGGAGACCCGCTCAGATCATAACCCGATAAAAAGTAGGGTCGGGTCGGGTGAGTCTCATCGGATCCAACGGGTGATCAGGTCACATGCACAGCCCTATTTCAAGTCTTAATCAGTGACTATTAGTTTATTGATATTTATTTTTATTTTTTATAAAATGTTTAAAGATTTAAAAAAATGTGAAAATTAAAAATGAAAATAAATAAAAAAATGAATTTTGCCTAGGCTGTCACGCCCAACGGTCACTATTGGGCGGCAGCCTTACATCACTCTTTCGACAATAAAAGACTATGATCCAAAAAAAGAATAATTGTGAATAGGCCACAAGAGATGAAAGAAAATCACAAACTTGAGGCCACATTGAAATGAAAAATTTTTCATTTAGTTTTAAAGATTTAGCTAGAAGAAAGTATTGATGCATGCTCGCCAAAACCTTCCAACTTGCCAATGTTTTAAAGACATATATTCATATATGCACAACTATAGACATATTATAGGTTTGTGTGTCAATAGAATTTAAACAGACCATAAGAAATGTCACCTTTGTCTAGGTGTAATGCACAACTATAGACCAATAGTCTTTGCAAAAAATTTTGGTGAGGAATGATGAACAGATTGTTTAGAAATCTTTGCAAAAAAATTGCCCTAAATATGGGAGATGCTATGTGATGTATGATGAACAGATTGTTTAGAAAGATGATGACAGTTGCAGAAAGTAAATTTTGGTTCCGATTTATTTTTCCTTGCAAAGTATGGTAAAGTTCAACTCATCTCATTTCATTTAATTATTATAATTTTTTTAAATTTCTATACAAAATAAAATAAATAATTTAATTTTTTTAAATATTAAAATAAAATAATATTCTATTAATATTTTATTTAATTTTAATCTCAACTTATCTCATCTATAAAAATAAATAAAGTAAATATCTCGCTGTTCAACACTGGCCAAATATTAATATACTGTTTTTTTTTTTTAACTTCACATATCTGGTCTTATAATCTACTCCTCATTCCAGGTGCTCACATGAATTTAAGGCTGCAAATGATTTTGGCCACATCAATTACAAGATGCAATTAGGTTGACGAAAAAAATTAATTAGAAAATAATAATTTAAATAAAAATTAAATTGTTAATTAACATATGGTTAGTATAGTTGCAAAATATGAAAAAAAATTAAAATTATTTATGAAAAAATAATATTATATTATTATTTTGATTAATCTAATGTGAATTTATAACTTAAATGATTTTAACTTTACGCAAAACACGTACTTTTAACTATATTTTAGAGATGTCTTTGAATCTTTGATGAAACTAATATCAATGCCATTATCCTGACTCTTTTCCTTAATAACTGCATTTAGAAGAGTAAGGTGCCTTTCAGGCATTTTTTTTTCCGTCGTCGATTGGCTTTTCTTGAAAAAATCTTGACAATGTATAATTTAAGAAAACGCTTTACCATTATAGATTGGTTCTTTATGTGCAAAAGGAATGTGGAATTTGTGGATTCCTTAGCACTCCATTGTGAGGCAGCAAAGGTTCTTTGGGATGAGATCTTTAATAGGATTGGTATTGCTTTGGTGATGGCTAGAAAGATGGTGGATTCACTGGCTTGTTGGAAATGTATCCAGAATAACCACCAAATCATTGCCATGTGGAAGATGATTCCTTTATGTCAAAAGAACAACGACATTAATTTTGAAGATAGAAAGCGCTCGTTGGGAGAGATTAGATATTTTTTTCTTCCATTTATTATTTCTTTCTTTGGTCATCTACTACTTGATGGGGCTAGTTTATAATGAGGTGTTCTCTATTTTATACTCCCTTTGCATAGGCTATGCCCAATTACTTGTTTAATAAAATTTCTTTTTAAATCTAAAAAAATTAAGTTCTCTAACTTAGAGCCAAGACTAACACAATCCAACATACAATCGGCTCAAATTCATTCAAAATTCCCGACTTCGTTTAACAAACGTAAATCAAAGAATGCCGTGAAATTAAGGTCAACCGAAATAAACATAGTAAAAAAGAGTTGACCCCCCACAAACGAATTAATGAAGTCAAAGATCTACAAGCTTACTAAACTACTGCTACTGCTACTGCACCACCGTTCGGTCCAAACGTCGCATATCAAAATGTAACAAGAAAGAAACACTATATTTCTCCTCTTTTTTTTTTCTTTTTCTTTCTAACGTCGAAAATCATACTGATTAGATGGCAGAACCCCATAAATCCTTGGGCAACAGTATGTTCTGTCCTGTTCTCAGAGTATCTGTGTCAGTTTAACAGATTCAATGTGCAAAATTCCCTGTGAAATGTAAAAGGACAATTTTCTTAGGAGGAAGTTCCTCCAACCTTGTCTACGAACTCGACGGGTACCAATTGAGCATGAAACAAGACAAGCTTTGTTTTTTACTTTAAGAAAAAAAAAAAAAAAAAAAAACCCTACGGTTATCTTCCTTTCTCTTCCCTTTTTAAAGGGTTCGAGTGTACTGGTCAAGACAAATTTACTTATTTAATCTCATCTAAACCATTTCAAAAGACACGAAAAAGTATTGTGATGCCGCACCACACAAATACCGAATTGACTAGCTTCCTCAACTTGATATACAAAATGAACCTATATACTTCAAATGTTCTATGACATTCAGGCAAAAATGCAATATTTGGAGGTAGAAGCTGAAGCATATTGATATCCATCTGTACGGGATATATTCAATGGCCTCAAAGAAGATCAAGTTTCTATTCTACATTTCCTCTGACATCAATGTACATCTAACAACCTTCAATGTATAACACGCACCTTGGCTGGGGATTACCATGCTGCCATCATCTAATGCAAGTCGATGACCACCCTGCAAAAAAAGGAAATTACAGCATTGAAATCAGATAGCAAGTACACCGAGAACAAATTATTAAGATTCTAAATTATCCTTCAAGTCATAATAGGCAAAACATGTACAAAATTCAAATAGCTATGCGAGTTTCAAAAATCTTTTCTAACTAAAAACTCACTCATTCAATTTGCCTGATGCTTAATAACTTAATCCGAATACCCTCAGATGGATTTAAGTCTTCCCATGAGCTTAATGCTGTCTTCACCTTCCAACTAAAAGAAAACTAACAAATAATTTTGGTCACACAAACTAAGAGGATGATGCTGTCATTTCAAACACATCAGGGGAAATCAGTGTGCCTTTAAGAAAAGACAGGTTTTTTCAATACTTTGCCCCTTCAAAAAATGCTGCAATGCCGAATCTTTTATAACAATTCACTATGATATACTTGGCACACATGTTCTTGTTTAGTAGCTCTTTGGGTTAATTATAAGTCACGGTGTTGCACTCATAATTGAGAGACCAATTAAAACAGTCCAACTGGGGTTTCCCAATTCTATTTCACTCTACATACAAGTAAGTACACGAAATTATATGATACACTTCGATAAACAGTATATATATGTATGTATATAGGACCCCATTGTTCCTTATGGAGAAGACGAAAAGGCCGCACACCTCATTTATCCTATCTGAGTAATACAAGCCTACAACCTAAAACACCAGCAACAGAATAATTAACATTGGCACATAACCTAACAACAGATCTGACCATAAGTTTTATTTCCACATGAATGATGGCAATCAAATTAAACTACAAAGTGAAGGTAATTAAAATTTAATGTGTGGCCTTATGCGGGCCAGAAGACAATGGAGCCAAAGGACACTAAATCCAAGGCCTGGTAGTGAATCTCTTTTTGGCTTAACATCATATGGTGAATTATGAGAAATGACAATGCGATATATCAAAAAGGCACCGTATGTAGAGTCATTGTGACAGTGTCGGGACCAAAATAACTTTTCACTACGTAACAAACAAGGCCCAAGTCCTGTAACCCATTATTACGCAACGATTTCACTACATACAGAACTAGATGACAGCTTTAAGAGAGCTCAAAACAGAAAAAAAAATAGTCTTCGAGAAACAAATGATTTGATATAAAAATATACACACATTCCAAGTAGTGACACAAACAAGAGTGCAACAGCATTCAGAAAGAATAGCACTACTGAAACTACCTGAATAATTCCTCACAATAAGCTTGCACTAAGGAGTTCAACTGGCCTTTCTCTCCCAAATATTTCGTCATCAAAATCATCATTTATGGAATTTTCTTGACAGATTAATTTCTTGTCTCGTGTAGAATTTAAGCCAATATCATCACAAAGCAGATGACCCTGATGAGTGTCACTGTGCTCAGATCCATGATTCATATCAACATTATCCTCCACATTTTGTCTCACATCATTCTCTACAAGTTCCATTCCCTTATCAGATGGCTCTACATTGAGATCAGAGCAGAACTCATATCCAGTTTGATCCCCATTACCATGATATGCAACGGTCACTGCCCCCTGGTCAGACTGCTCGGCAGCATCTTTCTTCTGCCTTTTCCATTTCTTCGTAGATGAAGTACCATCATCTTCAAAATCTTCTTCTTCTCTTTCCCGATGTAAATAAACCCATAATTTCCTTTCCCCGTCAAATTGCACACAAGGATCACGTTCATAATGCAAACGGTCCAGGGCCCCACTAACAACTTGATTAACTTGTGCGTCAGACACGTCTTCCACAATATATTGGGAATCTCTAATCAACGTACAAACATCTGCTCTGGTACCAATACTTCCAGGCAATCTAGCAGCAGCATCTCTCACAAGACAAAGAATAGTAACATGTGGTGGTCGGTTACGTTTAAGCATGAAATGGTCTCGAGCTTTTGAAGTAGGCTTTCCACCACACCTTCTCAAGGGAGCAACAATGGATTTTCTACCATCAGCTGCCGTGTAAGAGAAGGCCCTGTCAGGAACTGAATACCTAAGAACTTCCTCCATACGAAAATAGGAACGGACTTCTTCAGAGCTTGGGCTAATGGTATTAAGACTCTTTTGAGCTCTCAGGTCCCTGAACCGTTCTTTCTCATCCAGGTTGATCTGCATCAGTGCCAGAGGCGGTTCAGGGAGACTCCCTATTTGTCGAAGTGTCTCCTGACCACTTTTCAGCCAGTTAGCAAAAACATCAACTAACTTCACCAGCATTTTATGAGGAAGACTCCAAGTCTCAGGAGATGTCACCTCCTCAATGGTTTCGTGATCTGATGAACTATGAGAAACTGGACCAATCCAGGACCAACTTTTTGCAGACGTTTCATAGGATGCAAGTGCCTTCCAACCTTTTGCTCCTAAAGGTGCTGTTTTCGATGAAAATATCTTCAGAACTCCTCTCACTAAATCCTGAAGTGGCTCTTGAGTCTCAAGGATACAAGGATCTCCAGGGTTCGACCTGACACGATGAACAATCTCCTGAACAGTGAGATTCCCTTGTTTGCCATGCTCTGGGACATTGGCATCCACCTTCTCGTGAGAAGGAATCCCATCAACACTTTCCTTGTGATTTTTGTTCTGCTCCTCTAGGGGTTTGCCAAGCTCTATATCTTCTGAAAGTGGAGTAATCATTGCCAACCGAACTGCAGAAAGAAGATGTATAATAGAAAATGAGAAGCCCGTATGAACTGTAGGTGTAATGAGGGTAAATTGTTTTTTCTGTAGTTTGGTTTCCAGCTCCATCTCCACTGCTCCCATTTCTGCAACACGTGGCGCAGAGTTTTCCATGTCTGAACTACCAGGGTCTTGGTCTAGTTTCCTTTTCGTTTTCTTCTTCAGATGAGTGGAATCATCAACTTGCCATGGAGCATCAGACTGTAGATCACCATCTTCATCTCTTTCATGCATCTTTGTTATATCCTCCTTTCCTTTCCGCTTCTTTGTCACTGAATTGCAACCTGTTAATGGAGCCTCAGGTCTTCCCTTATGATCATTTAAACGTGCTTCTTTACCATGACCTTTCTTCCCAAATCTACCCCTCGCTTTTTCATCTGCCAACAATTGTTTATCAAGTGGATCATCCTCAGCAACATCATCATGGAAATAATCACGGCCAACATCTCTTTTCTGCTTCCGCTCAGCAGGGTGAGTCTTCAATGAGGACGTGTGTAACCTTTCAACATGTTCCCCACGTACCTTACCATTCTTTCCAAATTTGTGTGCTTGTTTCCTACTACTATCATGATTAAACTTACCCAAGCCCGAAACGTAGCTGTCTCTAAAAGACTTAGTGGCAGAATCGTACAAGGGACTGGTATCCCGCATCTTACCCTTCCGCTTCAAAGTGTAGTTTTTTACTCCTGGCACATGCCCATGATTCCTAAACCCACCAATTTGTTTTGAAGGATGCATGGTCCCTCCAACATCCCGTACATTCTCCTTCATGTTTTTCTTCCCAAATATGGGCCTTTTAGCATCTAGGCCAGACTGCAACGACTTAAATCGAGAGCCTTCTGCAACACCAACTGGGAAAGCTAACTTGCTTCTTAATAAAGGATTGGTATCCGCATCGTAGTCGTCAAATTGTTCGGATGAGTCTGATTCTGAGTCTGAACTTTTCATCAACATTCTATTACCCGTCCCATTCTGCACAAAATTACCTTTAATCTTCTCTTGTGATGGTTCTGCTCTCAACTCAGACAGTGAATATCTTTCATTCATCTGTGGTAAAGAAGTTCTAAGTGACTTGTAATTCAGATCAGGAGACTCCCGCTTTGTCTTCCATCTTTTACTTTTAGCATCCCAATCATCAGCTCTAAACGACGAATCCATAGCAAAAGCCGCCCCCTGAGTTTTCTTATGCAAAAATCGTTCGGCACAATCTGATGAGCCAACTCTATTTGCTTTCACATCCCGGCCTTTAGATGAAGCCCCAACTGAGAATTGCTGAACATTATCGGTATACCTGGAATTCTTAACAAAGCCATAGGAGGTTTTCATATTAGGAGGCTTTGCAGTCAACACCTTTACCTCTGACAATTGACTTGAATTCCTGTTCCTACTATAGGCAACTGACTCACTTTTTGAAGACAAAGGCACAGCCATAAAACTGTCATCATTTCTTAAAAGCCCACGCTTCTTTCCAACTTTCAAAATCCCAGATTTCTCCATCACACTGCCACGTGGGACATTTTGATCCAGTAAGAGAGCCATTCCATATGTCATTTCTTCAGAATCATGACTGATTCTCATCTTATCCCTTGGCCTGAATGCCGCTGCCGAATCATATCCCACAGCCTTATTCTGCCAAGGAAGAGCAGGTACCGAACCGTATGGCCCAGAATTTATATCTAAACCATGGTAAACAGAAGGATTGCGGCCTGCTAAATCCTTAGCTGATGGTGGCTTCGACCCAGCCAACTTCAATATACCTTTTGCATTCGGCTTTCCTTTTTTTTCTGGCTCCAAAGTCATCGACTGTCTTCGTGAAGGAATGCCCAGATTTGTGCCTACTCCAGAAGCAGAATGACGACACATTTTCTCTGCAGCTTTCCTGTCCTTGATGTTTCTGCTCCACAAACGTTCACCTGACTCTCTCTCTGATGAATCAGACTGAAAGTCTTCCACTTTCTCATACATCAAACTCTTTTGGCTTTTCATTATCTTGAACACGCGGAGCCGCTCTTCAATACTGTATCCCCTACAATTAAGCCAAGCATCCCTTATCTGACAAAGGTTACTCACAATATTGTTCTGATAATTCCTCAAAAGATGGTAGTGTTGCTGCTTCTGAAAGAAATTCAAACCTTCCCGGTAAAGTGCTACCCTTGGCTCACACAAACCTCCCTTCAAGGTGTCAAACAATTTCTTAATTGGGCTCCCAAAGTGCAAATTGCAACCCGTAAAAATCTCTTTGAGAGTAATCATATACGTTTCTTGGTCCATGTCCGGGAGAAACTTGGTGAGACTTAACCTCTCCTCGTCAGTCAACAATTCATTCCACACATCCACCGACAATACATCCTCCAGACCAGGAAGGTCACAGAGCTCTAATGGAATACTACAAGTCTGACTCCCAACTTGGCAAAACTCTGCCTCGGTTTCTCCCAATTCAAACAAATCAAAGTCGTCGGACCCTGCCCCAGAATCTGCATCATCAAAGTCATCAGCGTCATCCGATTCAACCGCCGAGCTACGCCGTTGAAGCTCATCCTCATCGCTGGACATAGTCTCCCCACTACTAGGCGAAAGCTCCGTATCAAACCTCGACACCTTAAAGCTATTCTTTTCAATCGCCATGAAACATCCAAAAATAGAAAACTACCCCAGCTATAATAAACCAGAATTACAGCTCCAATTAACCGGTTTCACATATTCGCAGCCGTTGGTGGACAGAGCCAACTCAAAACCCTAAAGAGAAAATATCAAAATTAAGAACTTCTACCAAAGCCAAGTCCTAACAATTGCGACTAATTATACAAAACGAATCAGGAAAAATCAGAAGAAAGAGAGCGAAAATTCGAATTGACAACAATTCCACGAGGGGAGAAAAAGAGAAGGAAAAGGAATTCTTGAAAATTAGGGATAAGACCGAAGAGTACCTCATCCGCGACCCGAAGAGATTCTATGGAGAAACCGAGCACGAAGTCCCAGGCATCGAAGGCAGAGAGAAAACGAAACTGAGTATGAGAGAATCTGCGAAACCCTAGGAGAGTAGGGACGAGACAGGTATACCTATATATAGAGAGAGAGAGAAAGAGGGAGGGGGGTCGCAGGGGATGGAGAAGACGATGGTGACATGGAGGCAGGTGAGCCGACTGATTTAGGAGGCCGAAGAAGATGAGGAAAAGGACGAAAAGGGGCAGAAAGGAGGTGTGTTTGGGGGAGAGGTTTAAAAGAGAAAGGAGAAAGGGAAGAAGAAGAAAGACACAGAAAGAGAGACGAGAGAAAGAGAGAAGGCGGGTGCGCAGAGGTAAAGAGTAGTGAGAGAGGGAGAGAGGGAAGGCAGCGAGTGCTTTATTTTTTTTTTATTTTTTTTTAAAGAGACCGTTGTAAATTGTAAAACGGGCCTTCATTTTCTTGGGCTTCCCAACCGTATTGTATTGCCCCTAAACCCGGCCCACTTTCTGTCCTCTTCCCGCCTCCTTTTTTCTCCTTTTCACAATTTTATAATACTTTATTTATTTATGTTTTTTCCCCTCTTTTCTGTATTTTGAATTTTCCAATAGAGTTTTGATGTAATATTGTGAGAAGAAAAAATATATTTATCATTAATTTTCTTATCATTCTCTCATAATCATATGATATGGTATTAGATGATAAGTTTATAAGTAAAATATAATAAATAGTCTTCAATCATCTAATCTCACGTCATGAGATGATAAGTGTATGATCAGAATTGGAATGATGAATAGGATTACTCGTAAATAAAGGTACTTAATAATTTTTCTCAAGTTCAAAAAATAAAATTTTGCTACACAAATAAAATGCTCGCAGGGCTTCGAACAAAAAAAAGAAAAATGTTTTGGTCATATATATCCAAACCCTCGGGAAGCTCAATAAATCAGGGCTCGTTTAGGGAGTAAGATGAGAATTTTGTGAATAGTAGTAAGATGGTTTGAGTTGAATATTTTTTAGATTTGAAAAATGAGAGAAAAAGTTGAATTATTTTTTATTTTTTGTTTGAAAGTTTGGAAATATTGTAATGATTAGTTTGAAAATATTTGTATTTGAATTATGTTTGAGAAGGAGATGAGATGAGAATTTTAAGATGAGATTTATTTCCTAACAAGCCCCCAAACTCCAAGTCCAAACTCTCCTCGGTACTTCCCCACTCAATTAGCATGTTGGACCAATTACAGGCTTATGAATAGGGATGACCATATGCGAGATAGTTCGTAAACTCAATACGAACATATTATGAAATTTATAAATTTGAGTTTGATATAAATGGATTCGGGTTAAAATAGGTTCACCTATTAAAACACAATTAATAAACAGATCAACCTGTTTAATCCGAATCAACCCGTAATAACCTGTTTAAATTATATTTCAAAATTACAATTATATGAAAAAATCTACGCAACCTCATACTATTCATATAACCTCCACACACCATATTTTTTTTAATTATTATTATTATTTTCTTTTATCAAATATTTAATAGATGAATAATGGATAGAATAATTGAATTAGTTTAAAAAGAATAAACTCAAAAAAAAATTTTAAAAAAATATTAAAAAATTTAAAAATTTAAAAAAATGTTGTGTGTGGAGGTTGGGAAGATTGTGTAACATTGCTCCAATTATATATGAAAAAATCTATTCATCATTCTAACTTCCATCATCATTATCACTAAACTAAAAAAAATTACTTATCACTATCTTTCATTCTCTTATGCCGTCTTAACTTATAAAATTTATCTTTCATTCTCTTCTACAATTGGTTGAAAAAAATTTTGTGATCCAGCTTTCCATCTTAGTATTGTAACATTAATTTTAAATGTTCACAATAATGGTACTTGATTGTATTTGGTTTTTGAGAAATCAAGTAGTACATAATAATATATATGTCTTCATCTTGAACTACTTTCCTCTGAAAAGTTGAGAAAATATAGTGAAAACACTGCCAACCGAGAGTGATTAAAAGTCAAGAAGACAGTTTTCCTCCGCAATATATGGAACCCTCCTCCAATAGATTTATATTCTTTTTTTTTTATGATGTGGGAGTAGGAACTTTAGGCAGCACGACTGTAAGGGGATTTCCCCACCCCTCCCCCCCAATCTCAGCGGACTTGAGAATAATAACTAAGGGAATTAGAACCGAAGGTCTAGCTCAGAACGAATAAAGTCTCCAACTCGGCCCATGAGTGGGCTCCTCTAAACGCAACCTGCATGAAGGAACGTGCTGTAGGGAATGAGACTCATCGACCTAGAAATCCCTCGAGTAGTGTCCAGCTCTTGAGTGCTTGCCCGTATAGTGGGCATAATGTACAGAAAACCCTCAATCTTCTGACAAGAGGGATATCAACTTACCACCAAGGATACTAGTGGGGAGGAGAAATCAGAAAACTACGCCGCATTAATGGCACCACTACCCGATGTACATGCCACATTAATGACGCCGTCGCAGAGCCATGCCTCATTAAAGAATGCTGACAAATGGAAGAGTACAAATGACACAAACTCCATGGGGAACTGAAGAAGAGCGGACCAACTGTATTGCTATCTAAACTTACCTCCTCCGTGGGATACCATAAGGAAAGGTATGCCTAAAAGTTGCCTTATCTCTCCTGCGACTAAGTGCAGGTTAGTCCTCAGCTACTCAAAAGCAAAAGACTTTACATTTCTTTTAAGCGTCAACAAGTGGGAGTGGGAGCAGGAGCGGGTCTAGTTACAGACTACCTGAAAACTTACCTCCTTGGGGGGTAACATGGATGAGTCGCCAGAGGCCACTCGAACCCTCCTGCGAATGAGAGTGGGCCCAGCCTTTAGGTGGTCCGAATACTTACCCCGACCTCCGCTGCAAACGAAGAGTGGGTTCAGGGCTAGTCTGGCTCAAAATCTTACATTTCCCTGTGATGTCAGAGAGCAGGAGTGAATTCAATCTTAAATTGCTTGAAACAATTACCTCCCCACGGGATAATAGGGGTAAGTCGAGCCAGAGGTAGCTCGGACCACCCCGCGGAGAAGAGCGGGTTCAGCCTTTAGGCTACCCAAATACTTACCCTGACTGCTGTCACAGCGAAAGAGTGGACTGGCCCCATGGCTGTCCGTAAAAGTTACCTTCTTAGGGAACCAGAGAGGTGGGTTTGACTTGAGGCATCCTAACCTCTCCTTAATGGAGTGTGGGCCTAGTCTTTCGACTACCTGACGTAAACAAAATCTCTGAGAAGGAAAAGACTGCACATGAAGCTATAAGGTGTCAACGAGCGGGAGCGAGTCTAGTTGCAGACTTCCTGAAAACCTACCTCCTTGCGGGATAATAGGGACGAGTCGAGCCAGAGGCCGCTCGAATCCTCCCGCGGAGGAGAGCGAGCCCGACCTTTAGGCTACCCGAATACTTACCCTGACTTCCACTGCAATAAAAAACAAACCGACTCACAGCAACCTAAAGAAATTACCTCATCGAGGGTTAAAGAGGTAGGTTGGCCTAAGGCGTCCTGGCCTCTCCTCGGCGAAGAGCAGGCCAAGTCTATTGACCACCTGAATACTGTAGCACAGCATGGACAACAATGTGGTAGAAAACAACAAGCCTGGAATCAAATACAAAATGCTAATAGAGGAAGATGGCTACAGTTCCAGACCGCTTACCTCCCTGCAGACCAAGGAGGCAAGCTGAGCCTGAGGCCATCTTGTCTCCCTATGGTGGAGAGCGAGATCAGCCCCGCGACTACTCGAAGAATAAATTTATGCTAATAGAGGAAGATGAGTACAGTTCCAAACTGCCCAGATAACTTATCTCTCCGCGGACCAAGGTGACAAGCCAAGCCCGAAGCCATCTTGTCTCCCCATGGTGGAGAGCGATATCAGCCCCGCGGCTACCCGAAGAATAAATTTATGTTACTGAAGGAAGATGGATACAGTTCCAAACTGCCTGGACAGCTTACATCCTCGCGGGCAAGGAGGCAAGCCGAGCCCGAGGCCGCCTTTTCTCCCCGCTGCAGAGAGCAAGATTAGCCCAACTAGAAGACTACATGGCAAAGGTGGGGTAAAGTAGAAGAATAAAAGAATCAGGTGAGTTAAAGCCCAACTAGAAGACAGATAGAGAAATAAAGGAAATCAGCTTAAGGAGAATGTAGAGAAACGTCAGCCTCACTAAATGAAGTCGCCAAGGTCCCAAGAGAATGGCTACACAATAAAGGCGGACAAAAGCGGTGCAAACAGGAAAGCTGTCGGCTAGTGGGGTCGTCAGGCGTATGCTGGGCACTGGCTGGGTGGACCGTAAAGCCCTATATGGCAAACCCTTGCGGCTAAACCCCCCAGGCCGGCCACAAAAGAAAGAAGAAGGAAACATCAAAGGAAAAATACGCAAAGATACATAACCGGACACAGTAAGATGTAAGGCGATATCATTAATTATCACGAGTTATAACATAAAACCGCAGAGTTATAAGGAGCAAGATACAACATAGCTAAGTGCGACAAAAAGTTTAAAAGTGAGGCAAACCAAAATCTCATCAAGTAAAATCACATGGAGATCTCGAGATGATGACTAGCCAGTGAGGGTGGACGAACACAACGTAAAGGAATAAACGGACGTCAAGTAGGGTAGTCAAGAATCATTTGATTTCCTATGCCAAATTCCCCCAGGCCGACCACACAAAAAAAAGGAGAAAAAAAAAAGGAAAACATAATGAGGACAAGCAGCTCGACACGTCAAAATTGCGAAATACTTTCATTAATTAAAGTTATATACAAGTCGTAGGGCGACGACATGCACGTAGATACATTCAACTAAAAAGAAAATGAAGAACGAAATAAAAAAGTCGCAGCAACAATGGGGAGCAAGGGTAGGGCGACTTCAGGTCTCGGCACTGGGAGTACCAATCTCAAGAATGTCGGGAATAGGGTCACTCAGCTCTAGAGTAACCGGCTCAGGCACGATCGAAATGATTGGACCCTAAAAAGCATTAGGGATCTCTTTCCTTCCCAGGTCACGACTAAACTCAAAGGCCACCTCGTTGACAAGAATATTGGCAAGGTCGAGGTCCTGCAAATAGTTCGTGAAAGTCCTCAAACGCAGCTGCGGACTCCCCAAGAGGTGGTCCCGCATCGACATACGCCCTTGACACACCCATGCCCCCACGCTTGAACACAAATGCCTGGGGCCAACTTTAGTTGCCTATCCAGGTGGGAGGCAGCCTCCTACGCCGGAGATCGGTCATCCCGAAGGTCAGCGATAAGCCACTCCAACCGCTGGCCATTCTCCCTCGCTTCCCTCGCCTTCTTCTTGAACTTTTTCTGGCTGTAATCAAGTTTCTTATTCTTCCTGTGCTCATCCTTCAAGGCATGTTGTACCCTCTCCAGCTCTCACTCCAACTGTTCTCTCTCTTCCCTCTCTCTGCGAGCATAGTGAAGGGTGGCTTGGGTCATCAAATGAAGGTGTTGGTTCTTTTGCTCAACGGCCTCCTGGCCGTGCACAATGAAAGTCACTAGCTGAGAGATACCCTAAAAACAAGAAGGGCCGACATGCAGCAATCAATAAAAGAAGATTGGAAAATAACGAGAGAAAGGAAAATGACAGAAGGAAGTAGCCAAACCTCGTAGAAAAAACTGGACAAACACTTAACGACTTGGTTGATAGTCTTTGCACGGCTCCCTCCTTTTTCCAGCCGGGACAAAGGAGGGATAACTTCTACTGAGCCATCAGCCTTGGACCTTCGCACCGACCTACTGGATTAGATTCGACTACAACATTCAAAAGGGACTCACCTTCCATTGGGCGTTTTGCCTAGATAAGCGGGTCGTCGCAAGGACCCCTAGGACCCGAGCCAACTATAACATCCAGAAGGGACTCACCCTCTTCTTAGCGCTCTGCCCAGGTAGGCGGGTTGTCGCACAAACTCCTAGGACTCGAGCTGACTACAACATCCAAAAGGGAGTTGCCTCCTGCGCTGCACTCCATCTCGACATGTTTATTGGAAGTAGCAGCGGCCACCCCCTCATTAGCAGCATCCAAACCACCCGAGCAAGCCTTGGCCTCGTCCCCAAATGAGTAACTACCAACAACAGAGCGAGTTGAGGAAGGAGGAGAAACCCACGAAGAACGCTGCGCCTCGATAGCCCTCCTAGGGATCTTGACCACAAAGATTCTCGAAGTAGGGCATCTATTTCGACCACGTCTGGGGGCATCTCAGTAGCACCAGTCGACGGTGGCATCGCGGAGGGAACGTTGGTTGGAGGACCTTTTGCTGGGGCATCCGAGGGTTTCAAGGAAGAAGGCTTTACCGGCACCTCCGCTGGCATCACCAGGATGGTGAACCTCGGGGGTAGCTGGCTCCCGCCTTGGAGGAATCAGGGCTCCAGAAGGGAGCCTGTTGTCAGCCCGGATACCTTCTAAGTGAGGCTCCTTCCCCTTGCCTGATGGAAAAGGGTCCAAGGGACGCTTTCGAGCGGGAACAGCCAGGGGCTGAGCAACGGTCATCCTGTCGTCGAAAGGAACGTGGCTAGGAGGAGGCAGAGAATCCCTTAGGCTCTCATAAAAAAAGAGGACTTTCGATAAGACACTATCAGGGTTCTTCTGCACCCACACTCGAACGACTTCAATGCACCGCACCTCGTTAGAAGTAGATAACGAGCGCACCACCTTGTCCTCTGGAACCTTACTCCAGTTCGTCCAGATAGGGAACTGGCAGCGGCTCACTTGACCCACTGGGAACTCCCACCCATGGCCAGACACAAAGAAGAACTTCATAGACTAGTCCTTCACCTTGCGATACCTCGGCTCCAGGTTAACATGGGCATGTATTGCCCTACAGTTATAGATGTTCCCCTTTTGTTGTAGCACCTTGTAAAGAGGAACTCATGCTCAGTATGGTCGGCGTCATCTGGGTCAGTTTCCAGCAGAGCATGCCACCAGATAATGCTGCAACAATGCAATGATAAGCTAAGGCGGTCTAGCAAGTCATGAACAGGGCAACAAAAGGCAACCTCAAGCCGCACAAAAGCATGGAATGAAATAGGGTCAGTCGTGAAGAATGACCCTCAACATTGACACCACCCTTGTTTGGACCAGGGACCTCAAAGAGCACTGATTCTGGCACTTGGTAAGTGAGGGCTAGCAAAGCTAGCATCGTCGCAGAGGCATTGGAACACCAACTGTTGCCCCCGAAAGATAGTCCAGCGTTAGTATCACCCCCACCAAAAGCCCTAGGTTGAGTGAATTTCTCAGAAGCCATCAATGTAGAAGTAGAAGGTAATAGGGGAAGGAGAAGAGAATAGGCAAAGAAAGAAGAAGTTGAAAAAATAGGGATGGCAAGAGAGCTACAACGTGATGAAAAGAAAGGGAACTCTAACCCTAACTGTGTTTATATAGGGGAAAGGTAACGGTTGATCTCCCACACCCCATGACAGAAGGGAGAAGTATGAAACGCTTTGAATTCTGGGAGTGTAGCCCACGAAGCGACGTGAATGCAAAAAGCCACCTGGCACCCTCAACATTAATGAACTTGAAAGACGCCATCAGAATTATCAAAAGGCGAGCCAACAAGTATGAAGGGGAAGCGTTACCAGGATTACCAAACGACAGGAACCTCCCCAAACTTCGAAATCGTGTACACGTCAGCAGAGGGATCTCGACCTCAGAAACAAGGCAGGCTCAAGTGATAAATAATTCCTTCCGTACTCATCTAGTGGGAATTAGCGGCGTAACTGTAAGGGGATTCCCCCCGGTCCCAAAGAGCATGAGAATAACAACTAGGGGAACTAAAACCGAAGGCCCAGCCCAGAACGAATAAAGTCTCCAACCCGACCGATAGGCGGGCTACTCTAGATGCAACCTGCATGAGGGAGCGTGTTGCAGGGGATGAGACTCATCAGCCTAGAAACCCCTCGAGTAGTGTCCAGCTCTTAAGTGCTTGTCCATGTAGTAGGCATAATGTATGGCGAACACTCGATCCTCTAACAGAAGGGATATCAACGGACCACCAATGATACTAGCGGGGAGGGGGAAATCGGAAAATCACGCCGCATTAATGACACCATTACCCGAGCTACACCCCACATTAATGACGACGTCGTAGAGCCACGCTGCATTAAAGATCTCTGACAAATGGAACAGTAAGAAGGATACAGACTTCATGGGGGCAGACACAATCTGTCTCCTAGAATTATGGTATAAATAGCAAGTCTCAGGTACAAGAAAACTCTCTCTAATCCCAAGGCTCTTTCACTTATTTATAAACTTCTAAAATAATTCACTAACTTTGACATTGGAAACTCCCTAGCCCCAAGGCCGCTCTCTTCTAGTTACCTCATTCCTTGTCTTTTGCAAGCCTATTCTTGAAGACTTAAGTTGTTGAAGCCTGGCCCAAGGGTGTGCAAAACATGACGTTAACACACGATAGTTGTTAAAGATCAAGAAAGAGGGCAAAACATCAACTTCTGTTAAAACCACATTTGTTTACACCTCAAATCTGAATCTTGGAGGAGCTACAACAGCAAAAATTGTAATTGAACAAGAAACATAAAAATAAAAATAACCTTAAAAAGATTGCAGTTGAAGGAGATTCCCAAGTGATCACAAAGAGAATTACTACAGATACAAAGAAATTACATAAAAGTAAACTCACAAACTGACGTGACTTCATACGATGCGTTAGATTTACTTTACACTAAAAGTAATTTTACAATCTAACATACTGTATCAAGTCATGTCAGTTTATAGATTCACTTTTATGTAATCCATTTTTGGCTAAAATCTTTCTTGATCACAAATGCCAAACTCCATCAAACACTTTTTAAACATTATGTAATATGCACCATTAATGTCGGTATGCAGAACGTGCAAAGACGTTGATACAGCACGTTCATTTCGTAACTTCGTACAAAAATATAACAGCTTCAATGTATATTAGTTTCAGGGATATGTGGGGAACCTTAACAAAGACGTGCTCACAACTCACATTCTCTAACATTCGAACTTGTACTGTCTTTTCAGTGTCTGTTTGTTCTTTCAACTTTTTTGTTTGGTTGACAAGAATACATAATTTCCCGCACACATATTTAAATTGGTTCAAAGAATGTAGAGAGTTGGAAGGTCTATGTTAAGGCAACATGCAAGGGTCTTATTTCGGAACACAAAAGAAAACAGAACACAATAAAGTTCCAAATTTTCTTGAATCTATTATTAGACGTACAGCTAACTTGAAACCTTCGATTACTTTTCATTCCTTCCTCACCAATTTCAGGTCCCCCACCCATTGTCTATTTCTCTCTCCTTCGCAAATTGACATTCCAATTGCAACTTCTCCTTTCTCTTTCTTCTTCTTCTTCTTCATTGATCCAACTTGTCAATCCTCTCACCAAGCGAAGCCGAAGAGACAAACACATTTATATATTTTGTTTCTTCATGGTGTTCATGAACATCTCAGAAATGATGGCCGGTGAGAACTCATCGGAATGGGTTCTTCAAGGCATTGAGATTGATCAAATGGTGGATGTTCCCATAGATGACGACAGCGACGACGAGACGGAGAGCATAATGTCGAAATCTTCCAATGAAATACTCTTGAAGAGAAGCAACCAGAGTGTAAGGAAGAGGAATGGAGTCCAGGGCAGTGTTCCTAGGATGGGAAGGATGGCATCAGGGGCTGCAAGAGGGCTTAAGAGCTTACGTTTCCTTGACAGGACAATAACAGGGAAGGAAACCGATGCATGGAAGTCCATTGAGAGACGCTTCAAACAGCATGCAGTTGATGGGAGGCTCTCCAGAGACAAATTTGGAACCTGCATAGGTAAGTTCATCAGAAACATGATGTACATGTTTGGTATCTTCTTCTTCTTTGTTCTTGGAATAGAGCACAAGGTGGGACTTTCGAGACTTTCTGTTTTGCAGGAATGGGGGCAGAATCGAAGGACTTTGCTGGGGAGTTATACGATGCCTTGGCTAGGCGTCGGAAGATTAGTGCAGCTAACGGGATTACTCTGGAAGAATTGAGGATCTATTGGGAAGACATGACTAATCACGACATCGATTCCCGGCTTCAGATATTCTTTGACATGTAAAAGGAACTTCTCTTTTTTTTTTGTCTTTGACATGGCCACAATAAAGACACACAAAACAGAAGGATTTTAATGTTTATGGCGATTTTTCAGGTGTGACAAGAATGGAGATGGGAAGCTGTCAGAGGATGAGGTGAAGGAGGTGAGTAAATGCACCATATGAAGTTTTTTGTAGTTTTATTTTTACTCTTCCAATGGTCTCTGTGTTTGATTGCTAAAAGTCCTTATGGAAAAGGTTATAGTTTTGAGCGCCTCAGCAAACAAACTAGCAAATCTTAAAAAGCAGGCGGCAGAATATGCAGCTTTAATCATGGAAGAGCTTGACCCTGACCATCAAGGGTATATAGAGGTATTCAATTCTTCTCGAGCCCTTTTTCTTCATGTTCTTCTTGTTATTGGCGATCTTGGTGTGTCGAGGAAAAAAATTTCTCCTAAATATTTGGTATAAACAGATGTGGCAGCTAGAAACTCTACTAAGGGGAATGGTGAGCTCCGAAGAAAACAAACAGCTTGCCAAGAAAACACAAACTCTAACAAGAGCCATGATCCCCAAGAAATACAGAACTCCTGTTAGCAGATTCGTATCCGAAACAACAGAGCTTATCCATGAAAACTGGAGGAGAATATGGGTTATAACATTGTGGTTGACGGTTAACTTGGTCCTTTTTGTCTGGAAGTTCAACGAATACAGGCACAAAGGGGCATTCCAAGTCATGGGTTCTTGTATATGCTTTGCCAAGGGTGCTGCAGAGACCCTAAAGTTCAATATGGCTCTCATCCTCCTTCCTGTTTGCAGGAAAACCCTTACTAACCTTAGATCAACTTTTCTCAGTAGCTTATTTCCCTTCGACGATAATATAAACTTCCACAAGCTTGTCGCTCTAGCAATAGCAATTGGAACCTTTGTTCACATAATAATGCATGTGAGTTGTGATTTTCCAAGATTGATTTCATGCCCACAAGGGAAATTTATGATAATTCTTGGGTCCGAATTCAATTACAAGCAGCCAAATTATGTAGATTTGGTGAAAAGTATCCCAGGTCTAACCGGCATTCTAATGATCGTTATAATGACTTTCTCCTTCACGCTGGCACTGCATTCGTTTAGGAAAAATGTCATCAAGTTACCATGGCCATTCCACCATTTGGCGGGGTTCAATTCCTTCTGGTATGCACATCACCTGCTGGTTCTGGCCTATATCCTCTTGGTCATACATGGCTATTTCCTCCTCCTCACAAAGGATTGGCACAGTAAGACGGTAAGTACGGTTTTCCAGTATTAGATATATCTTGGTATTTTCTAGCACCTTTACATTGAGCATGCTCTAACTGATCAATCACGAAATGGTTTTCAAGTAACAGAGGACAATCCTTCTATACCGATGACATGCTAAGATTTGATTTGCCATGTTTAAATTTCTCTTACAAATCAAATCATGTCATGTTATCGATGTAGAGGGCATGCTTGTTGAGGAATAATCTCACATTTGCTGTGATCAAAGTCTTGGACATGTTTATAAGGAATGAACAATCCTCTCTTATAGAACCGGTTTTATGAGATGAGAGTTAGGTCTATAAATTTCTTCATTTCTACATTGACTTGTAAATAGACATTGTTGTTCCCCTAATCTTTTTCTAGTCTTAATTTGAAATTTATCTTACAAATCAACTTCTACCATGTTATCGGTGCGGAGAGCATGCCCTTGACACCAGCTTGCAAGTATAGAACAACTTTTGCAACATTTCAGGGTTGTTGTTCTCCTAATCACTTCTCACTCTTAATGTCTCCAAAACTCCTTTTAGATCTCACAAAATGTTGTTTCTTACTTCATACACACAATCCATATTCTAAATTATCCTCAAGAACCACTAATTATCTAGTTTGATACCTATGCCTGATTGCAGGCCATAGCTGAAAAGTGTGCTGAAAACATGCTTAAGATCATTTCTTTTCTCTGCAGACATGGATGTATCTCGTTGTACCTGTACTATTCTATGCTAGTGAGAGAGCTTCTACAATAATTAACGAAATCAATCACCGAGTCAACATCATTAAGGTAAGTACCATCAACATCATGACAAAGTTCTCCACTAACTGAGAAAAATACATCGTACTGATCCTGTTTCTTGTACATTGCAGGCCATTATATACACAGGAAATGTTTTAGCACTATACATTAGCAAGCCTCCAGGATTTAAGTACAAAAGTGGAATGTACCTTTTTGTTAAATGTCCAGATATATCAAGTTTTGAATGGTAATAAATAAGATTTATATATATATAGTGAAATTAAACATGCTGCAATAACTCTTTAACTCACTCTAGTTCTCATTTGTTACAGGCATCCTTTCTCCATCACTTCAGCTCCAGGAGATGACTACTTGAGTGTCCATATACGGACCTTGGGGGACTGGACTAAAGAGCTCAAAAACAGATTTGCACAGGTGATTTGTGTATATTATCATTCCTAAACCGCAATACCAAGTTATATTTCCTGAGATGTAATTTGAATCATAATCATAGGATTCCAGTGATTCCTTGTGCTTGATTTCTTCACCTTGTCAAACATTCCTAAAAAAATGCAGGTCTGTGAGCCCCAAAGTACCCAAGCAAGAAGAGGAAGTCTCGTGAGAATGGAAACTAAAGCACATCCAAACTACGAGCATTCACAAGCAGGGTGAGCAGAGAATCCTAGACAAAACGTTTCACAATTCTTGGTGTGGTATCATAGTTCAAAATTCCTCTGTTCTGTCACAGATATCCAAGGATCCTCATCAAGGGACCATATGGAGCCCCGGCTCAGAATTACAAGAAGTATGACATCCTTTTGCTCATAGGTCTAGGTATCGGGGCTACTCCATTCATCAGCATTATAAAAGATCTCTTAAATCACATCAAGCCAAATGACCTTGAAGATGTAAGTAGAAATGAAAATCCGTTATATATATATTGATTCAAGGTGTGTGAACTTATATGGTATTGACATTGAAAAAGAGACTAAACTAATGCAGGATTCAATGCACAGCAATTCTTTGGGAGCAAATAAAAAATGTCCTGAAAGAGCATATTTTTATTGGGTAACAAGGGAACAAGGCTCCTTTGAGTGGTTTAAAGGTGTCATGGATGATATTGCAGAGTACGATCACAATGTATGTTTCCAACATAGAACACCTCCGGTTCATGTTTCCTCCATTTACATTAATCAATTGGCTAGAACCTTTGTGTATGTTGCAGCATGTAATAGAAATGCACAACTACCTGACTAGTGTCTACGAAGAAGGAGATGCAAGATCTGCCCTTATTTCCATGGTGCAGCAACTACAACATGCTAAGAATGGAGTTGATATTCTCTCTGAAAGTCGGGTATTATATTAACTCAGTAAACAAAAACTGTCGTGTCAATGTCATGCACTTGCAGTAAATTTCATACATGTTTTTTAACATGTCATTGCCACAGATACGAACGCATTTTGCAAGACCCAACTGGAAGAAAGTCTTTTCTGACTTGGCAAACACCCACCAATCTTCTCGAATAGGCAAGTACTTTTCGGATGATTTAAGAGAAATTTATAAGAATTTCTCTGGAGCCTCAGTTATAAAATATTACTCCTAATCGGTTACTTAATGATAATTGGTATTGTTTCAGGTGTGTTCTACTGTGGAAGTCCCACGCTTACCAAACCAATAAAGAAACTTTGCCAAGAATTTAGCCTAAACTCGTCAACTCGCTTCAATTTCCACAAGGAGAACTTCTAGTTTAGCTATTTTCAAGCTGCAGAACATTTAGCAAACAGGACTTCTTTTTTTTTTTTCAATTTAGTTAAAAGATGTTCCTCCTGATCTTGTTATTACTACTTGACATTCGACAAACTAGATGTGTACAAAGCAGAGAAAAATTTTGATTAGGATTTTCTATATGGTTTAGCTTGTGTTAGCTTCTGCTGCTAAGCTCACATTCATGGCTCTTTAATATTCTCTGAAAGGTTCATGAAATATCTCTTTTGAAAATCATGGTTCATACAGAACAACAGCGGGCCACAATTTTGTGCGACACCATGCACAAGAGTAGTTTGTTAGTCCTATAAATATGTAGTTTTTACTGCACAACTATTCAAGACATTATTACATCAAAGATATTCATATTCAACTCGTTCCTTCAAGCTTCGAACTAAATAAATAAAAAATAAAACAAACCTTCCTTCACGATCCTACATGAACCAGAACAGAACTGGTCTTCAGATCCAGCCCAAAGCAAAAGAGCCTTTCCTCTGCTAGCCTTGCTTGTTCTCAACTCACTTCGAGTTAATAAAACTTGCCCAAAATTGTCCCGACTCCCCGTGCCATTGACTGATCCAAATTGCTATATACAATCATTTTTGCGTACTCCTTACGCACCCTATTAATATGATTGGTCAAAACAGTTATTTTATATTAAAAAAAAATGATGCAGTCAATCACATTAGTAGAGTGTGTAAGAAGTAGGAAAAATTGACTACAAATAAAATTTTTGAAAAATTATTTTTTTAATAGTATACCCCTGAAAAGGAGTGCGATGCGCTTGCATAATTCATAACTGTATCTTTCATTACTCGACCCATTTTAACTAGGTTCCACATCACTTTTCGACCTCTGCCTGATCAGTTCAAGATTTATTTTTACAATCATTATTAGTTACTCTCCAAGTAGTTGATAGTTTTTTTCTCATTTTACATAAATTCTTGGATCGTTTTTCTAATTAATCTGTTTTTACTCTATCTGAACAAATGATCTCCACTTACAAATTAACATTAATCAAAGTACGTTGAAAGTGCCTAAGTTGCCAATACAAGGGTTTTTCTAATTAAGCAACGCCGGGACATGCAAATAATGCTGGCGTGGACGAGACAAGCTGAAAATCAATATATAGGACAAAAAACAAAAACGAAATGCCATTATCAAGCCCATTAATGCAGATTTCAACTTCTGAAAATACACAGTGCAAATAGGTGGTGCTGTGGGACAAGTATCCCATTACTAATTTACTCATTAGACAATTGAGATCTTTCTCACCCTAGCTAGCGCCTAGAAGAGAAGCATTACGGAAACCAAGACAAATAAATAAAAGTCAGAGAGAGAGACAGATGCATGAGGATAATGACCAAGAAATTTTAATACTAGAGACAATATTGCTTGGATGTGGCACTGCACTCTTCTTTGAGATTGGTGGCTGTAACAGGGAAGAGTTCAAGGGTCTGAAGGGGTCTAGTACTGCAACAGTAGGAGATTGGACCCATCTCCACCGTAGCATTCCCATCATAGCCGTACGTTGTCATCGTGGATTTCTCTATGATCTCGGCCCTCTGAGGGATGTCTACCTTCCATGTATGATTCATTGCTTGTGTCGATGCACCTGCAACTCCTTCCTATTCCAAAATATAACCCATAAAAAGAGTTCATGGAAGAAGGAACGCAATCACACGTTCTTTGCCTTTCTATACGAATTTCTTCCTTCAGTCATTGTTATATATCTTTAATATTAAAAAAAATCATAAGAAATAAAAAGGAAATGGTGTGTGCACTGCGAGTAAATAAACATGAAACACCATGTTACAAAGATACTTCTTGTGGCCATGTGGGTATAGGGGTATTGATGAAAAGATCATGCATAATTAATAGAGTGTTCATGGATTTCACTTTATAATAATGAAAAGATGAAAGAAAAGGCCTTCTGAAAAGAGAATCAACATAAAAAGCACTCAACAGAGTGTTCTTGCATGCCTACGGCCCACAGGAAGAGCATGCAAAAGACTCTGCTCGCATGTCTAACCTAATTCATTATTTGGATGGAGTCAGACGTACTGACAAACGCCAGTACTCTCAAATCAATTTGAAAGAAAAGTTTACCCTTTCCACATTATTCCCCTGCAATAGGTTATTTTGACTTGAATCAAGGTCCGTAAATGCATTATATTTCTCATTCAATCGAATGGGAACTATATTGCTTTACCGACCTTCATACAAGATGAACAAAATGTGTAGCTAACTTCGCAACTGAAAGAGAACAATAAATAAAGATTAATACCTGAGGAAGAAAGCTAACAGAGCTGTCAAAGAAGAAAAGTTGTGGAAGAGCAGGAGAACTAGGAGACTCATAGTAGCCAGGAAATCGATCATTTGACTGATTCATCTGGTAATAATGCTGTTGCTGCTGTAGTTGCAATTGCCTACTGACTTTCCTTCTGAGCTTCTGTCTATCCCTTGCCTTGTGGTTCTGAAACCAGTAGAAGACATTCTTGCCTTCAATCTTGCCATAGAAAGAGAGGTTGGCTGTGATCTTTTGTATCTGAGAAGCATTGGGAGTTCTAATCCCACTCCTGTACATCTCTTCCAAGATCATGAGTTGCTCTGAGGTTGGGCACCATCTGGATGAAGCTGCTACTGGGGACATCTTAATTTCCTCCTCTTTAATGGTGTTAATTTCTAATTGGGAAGGCCAGGGGTAGTACTGGGGGAGGGTTGAAAGTGAATAATAAATAGATGGCAGAGATAGAAAGGTACAGTAGAATAGGAGCCAGGTGAGTGACAAAAGGGTGGGAGATCTAGAGATAGAGAAGGGCAGATGATGATCGATTCATGGATAAATGTAAAGAGATGTTAAATGAGAGGAAAAGGTGGCAGTAGTACTACTGCATGCTGATGGATGTTTCCCTAGCTAGCTAAGCCAGCCAGCCAGCTAGGGAAAACTCATGATGACCAGTGAATTTAGAATGCTTGAATGATTCTGTCATCATCACCTTGTTATTATTTACTTTCTCAACAGAATGAATAAGACAAGAGATTAGTAGGGTTTTTTTTTTGTCTCAGCACTCGGCAGAAAGTTACTCGGATTCATTTCAGACGAAGGTCTTCTTAAATGCATGCTAGCATATGGTACTTGCTGTTGAAGCGCGTAACCACACGCCTCACATAATACATATCCTGCTAATTAGTGCCAATGCTTTGACGCCTCGACAAAATTGTGCAAAATGTTTGGCCTTACATAGAAATATTTTTAAAAACAAACGACTTTTAATCTTGTCAATTTATAAATATAATTTTATAAATATAACTTCTCTACTAAAAAGTTAATTCCTAGCAGGAGAGTATGTTTACTGCATGACAGTCGTGTGTACATGTGATAGTTTGTTTTTTATTCAAGACAAATATTCTAGCTACAAATTAATTATATAAAAATAATTTCATAAATTGATATATCTTGATGTAGTCTATCAGATTTTAAAATTAATTTTATTATAATGCAGATCTGATGACTCACATAGAATCACATCTGTTTGCAAGATCATTAGTTTTGTGTAATTCCTTTGTGAGTGAAGTGCTCCTCTTTACCCAAGGTCCATATGATATTATAAATTATGCTAGTGGATCAAGCTGTAATATTATTGCTTGTTCGATTGCATTTCCCAATTTTCGAAATAAGAAAAGGGTAATGATAGGCTTACAACTCTTTTACCACCACTTTATTACTCTTAGTATATAATTTGTTTTATTTTTTTCTTTTAAGTATTTTTTTAATATCTTTAATCATTAAGAAAAAATTTTTAAAATATACAATTTCACGAATAGTTACTTTCTTAACTACTAAGTAAAAGAAAAATTTTTAAAAATTAAAAGAATAGTAAAAAGATAGTAGAAGAGTGGTAAGACTATCATTACTTCATGCGAGAACTTTCAATTCAAAATAGTCCTACATATTATCTCTCCCAGCCCTTTATTAATAATTTCTAATTGCTCTGATCTAAATCTTTTTTGTATTAATTATTTAGAGTGTTTGATATATTTTCTGCGTGTGCAATTGAGCTCCCACATGACACCAATCTAGTGCAATATATACTAGTAAAGATTTCACATGTAAGGCACGTATTTCTAGTTGAAGATAGCGTAACTAACTAGTATGTCGGTCGGACTAGTCTTGCTTGATAATCCCCGTAAGAGTTATTTATTTGCGATGCTCGAAATTTTTGAGCAGTGTGTCCGTCACACTGGATTTGCTCGATGATTTCAAGCAAGGATTATTTTCTTGCAATGCTCGAAATTCTCAAACAATGTGTCAATCGGACTTGCCTTGCTCAGTGATCTCGCACAAGTTAAATTCTTGCCCTACTTGGTACTACAGACCAGTGTATCTATCGAATTGGACTTGCTCAGTGATCTTAAGCAAGAGTTATTATTTTGCAATGCTATCGAGAAATGTGTCAGTCAAAATGGCCCTGTTCGATGATCCCAAACAATATTCATTTTCTTGTGATGCTCGGACTTACCAAGCAACATGTTCTTCGAACTGGACTTGCTTGGTGATATCAAGCTAGGTTTATTTTCTTGTGATACTTAGAATCTTCAAGCAATGTGTCAGTTGAACTAGCCTTGTTCGGTGATCCCCAGCAAGGGTTAAATTATTGTGCAATGTGTTGGTCAAACTATGCTATGCAATGCATGTACATCCAGTATAGGTGTTGCCCTATTTTTTATATAGGAAATCATAATTTTTAAAATTCAAATCAATTAGAACTAATCATTACGACCGAGAATTATTGAGAAAAAATAATAATTCTTAATATAATAAGAAACTAAACAATGTGAAAGTATTTTAGAGTTTTGTCAATTATAAAAGGTAATTTTAAATCGGTAGTAGCAAAGGTAGCAAGCCAATGATGATATGTGAATCAAAACATGGTTTCTGAACAAGCACTATAAGAAAATCTAGTTTTTACAGCTAGAATTTTTTCTGATGAATAAAATTTTGATGGCAAAAGGTATTTTAGTCGCTTTATTTCTGGCGAAGAAAAGTTGGCCATGAAAAAACTACTTTTTTTGCGGCAAAAATAGTGTCACTACAAATAATTTGGATGGAAACAACTTATTGCGGAGATTTTTATTTTTTTACAACAACATTATTCTACCACTAAAAAAGTTTGGTACACTACAATGATATTGTCACCACAAAAGATCGCGATTTAAAACCTAACCTGAAATCTCTCATTTTTCTTCTCTCTCTCTCTATTCCTCTTTCTCTCTTGCGATCTCCTTGTTGCCCTAACTTTCCCCATTTCCAGAAAACCCAAGCCCAAACCCAAAAGCTTCTAACCCTCCGCCCCTTTTTTTATTCTCTCTGTTTCTCTCTCTCTCTCGTAATCTCCTCTTTGTCCTAACCTTCCCCATTTCTAGAAAATCCATACCCTAACCCAAAAGCATGAGCTACCATTCCAACACCACCTTCTCGCACCAGCCATCCCCCTTTTCTCTACACTTTGCTTATGTCCGAAGCCTTCTCCCACAACTCTCGGCCACCCCTGCACTGACAAACACCTCTAACCCATTCTCAATCACCCTCTACGTTGAAATCCTTCACCCATGCCCTAACTCAAAAGTTAAGTCAAGAGGCAAATATACAACCGTTGTAGAGTTTAGTGCTTGTTAGCTACGTGCATGTATTTGTTTCACATATGATCATGCTATCAAGAAGATAATTAACTTCCTTTATGAAGATAGATTTGTTTTGTTCATAAAATTGATCTTCCCAACTCATGTATAGTTTTTTTATTGCAAGACTCATGCCTAGGTCTACATTGTTTGTATATATGAAGATGATCTTGAAAGTTTAATGTTTAGAACTAAACTAATGAATATGTAAAATAGAAATGAACAAGAATAGAACGTCAGTTTGACATTCTTTAGTACGCTAACTCTTATATTTGGACCACGTTTTTTTAAATGTCTATGGACAAAAAATTATTAGATGGTCTTATTTCTAAATAACTCATACCATATGGTATTATTCATAAAAAAAAAAAATTGCACATGAACCTAACCTAAGCATATCACAGGACAAGGGGATGACCAAATTTACCTAAAATTTACTCAAAAGAAATCTCAAAGGTAAAAATGTGATTTTATTTAAGAGACAATATAATTTAATTAAGGCAAAATAGACAGTAAGAAAAAGATTAAAAAAAACAAAAACCGGAGGCACTAATCATCTAAATGAAAAACTTGGTAATTTTTCTTGTCAAGCAAAAAATTTTCAAAAATGCTAGTCACTGAATGTTGGGTTCCAAATTTTTTTTTTTACTTAGTAATTAAGGAAGTATTTTTTAATGATATTGTAATTTTTTAAAAAAAAATATTTAAGAACATAAAAAAATGAATCACAAAAATAAAAATAAAATAAAAAATACTTTTTGTTCTTACCGGGACGGATCTCGCACTAGTGCCACCAGCATTGCTAAAAAAATATTTTAGAACCTCATGGACAAAAAGGTAACCCATCAAACACAAACCTCAAGGATAAAGAGATAATCTTACCCATCGAACACATTAGAATCTCAAGAACGAAGAGGTAATTTTGCTCATCAAACACAAACCTCAAGGACAAAAAGTAATTTTTCTTTGTTTATACAAATTAAACCTCATTGGTCAAGGACAAACAGGTAATTTTACCCATCAAACACATTAGAATCTCAAGGATAAAGAGGTAATTTTGGTCATCAAACACAAAACTTAAGACAAAAAATAATTTTGCTTTGCTCATCAATTAACTCAAACCTCAAGAGTAAAAAAGTAATTTTTCTAGCAAAAACAAATTACGATTCTTACCCGATAGGCTCTTTTTTATATTAATAGAATAGATATATGAGGTCATCTCACTTAATGCTTAAATATTCAATAATTATGGGTAGTGTCATATCAATAATAGAACAGATAAAAGCAAGATACAAAGTTGTATACTATATTTTTCATTTTTAAAAATACTGTTATGAGATATTTTAGTATTGTATATTGAGAATTTCTATTGGAGAAAGATATTTTAAGAAAATAAATTTACAAATTGATATAATTTAATATGATGGTTAAACTTATTTTATAATAAAAATAATTTTATAATTTAGCGTAATGCCGTAACATATCATATATAGTTTTAAAATCCTGCATATTTTGATTACAAGCCAGGAAAGCTCGTTTGGATACAGAAACGGTTTTATCTTATCTCATCTCATCTCATCATTATAACTTATTCAAATTCTCATATAAATTATAATAAACAATTCAGTTTTTTCAAATTCTAAAATAATAATAATTTTAAAAAATAATATTATAATAATATCTTATTCAATCTTCAATTTTTATCTAGAATCATCTCATCTCATTTCATTATCCAAACAGGGCCTAAGTGTTTTCACTGAACAAACGATGAACGTAGCGAGCATTAAACATGTCACAATCATTATTTGTCAATCATGTCTAGTCATCTAGTTCCCTAGCCATATAATATTGTTTACCACAACAATTATTTGCTTTACCACATTGAGTTCTGATTCCATGTATTAATTGACGAGTCTTGTTAAATATAAGTGGTTTGGCGCGTCAAATCGCGTATTAATATTGACATGGTCTTTTTTTATTGAAAAGAAAAATAAAAGAAGGAAAATCTTGAGAGAAAAAGAAGGTCATCTATCTCATGAAAATTATTTCCATCTCAATTTACACCGTTTCATTAAACATATATCTTACATGTTAGCATCGATGCTCGGTTTGGTGCGCGATCTCGCTTGCAAGAAGATTTTTCCTTAATTGACACTTCAACAACTGCACACCAAATATTTATGTGAGTTAATACTATATACAATCACTTTTGTGTATTCTACTCATGTGATTGGCCAAAGTAATTATTTTATATTAAAAAAAATAATGCAGTCAATCACATTAGTGAAATACGTAAAGAGTACGCATAAGTGACTGCACATAGAATTTTTGTATTTATGCTGACATTGATTAGCGATATATATATATATATATATATATATGAGAAATGATATTTACAGTCATAGAGTGTGCAAGTATCGCTCACTCATTTTGAAAAAAGTAAATAAATATAGGACCCCATTCTTTTTCAAAAGGAGTGTAAGGCGATTGCACAACTCATGATCATTTCTAACATTACTCTTTCTCTCTCTCTCTCTCTCTCTCTCTCTCTCTCTCTCTATATATATATATACACACACACATTATACACACATGATAGTTGAAGCACGTGCGTATTGCATAGATATGTGTTTGCCAATTTAGGTGGTAATGTAAAACCTTAGAAAAAGTCTACTTATCATTCTTATACCATACATTATACATTAATTTTTTTATCGTTTTTTTTTCCTTATCAAATATATAGTATATGGATAATGAGTAGAAGAACTCAATTAGTTTAGTAGAAATAAAACAAAAAAGATAAATCATGTGTGGCCATGTCATGTGGTATATATATGATGATGTGGAGCAAAACCCAAAACCTAAATATATCTGTTGCTCTCATCCATTCCCTTTCACACACTAAATAAGTTCATGACTAACTACCATAAGAAATGTAAGCTTTGGGATATGCAAACCTTTCAAAATTCATAAAAGCTTGCATGGAGATCCGATCGATGCCTGTCTTTTGTGACTATGTTATGTCAACATTCCCTACACAAATATATTATATATATTTTATCACCACCAAAACTATAAATTACTGTATATTTTCCTCTTGAAGAATTAGCCTCGTTTGGATGCTGGGAGCAGCTTAGCTTAGCTCATAATTTTTAAGCTACCTTAAACATTCAAACACAACTTTATCCACACATGAGTGCAATTCAATTTATAACTTATCTGAATCCCACAACATGTAACTCACTATTTGCACAAAAAATGATGGTACAGCCATGTGTTGTACATTTTTTCATGGTTGCAAATGCAGCTTGTATGATGGCTTTTTTTTTTATTTTTTTATTTTTTTTATAATAGGTTTGGCACGCAGTGACAAGGAGAATGTCAGGTGAACAATGGTTTTTAATGATGAGACCCACAACCTTTTTCAACTTCCCATAAATACATCTAAACCCATCTTAACATAAAAAAATATTTAAACTCATCTTAGGTGAAAACCATAAAACTCACTCTATCATCTCAACTCACTACCATTTATAAAGAACTCAACTCAGCTCAACCCAGCTCGACATCCAAATGCAGTTTTAAAAATTCTTTTTTCTATAATGGCTTTGATTTGCCAGAAGCACAACGAAACAACGAAAGTAGACAATCAATAGAAATCTCTCTCTCTCTCTCTCTCTCTCTCTATACATATAGATATATTTTAGGGTAAGAAAAGAATAATTCTCAAGTTCGGTCATGATTAACATATTAAAGACATTATAGATATATGAAAGCTCCTCACGTGCATGAGTTAGCATAAAACAATATGTATGTTTTAATTTTTGTATAATTGTGATAAGTTCTACAATAAATAATGTACTTATACACTAACTTATAAAACGGTATAACTGATTAGATAATGACACTCACATTTGCATGTTCTTTTAGATTTAGATCCCTTAATAGAAAACTTGTCCCATGCACCCTCCTTTAATAAATAAAAAGAAGAAGAAGAAGAAGGATTTAGATCCCTTAAGTTTTTGTCCAAATTTTAAGATCTAGAGTAGGAAAGAGAAAGACACATAAAACAAATATCACAATATTTATGACTGCCTGATTTAATTTATACTAACAACATTATATACTCAATAAATGTTGGAGGTTACAATAACAGAGGATTTCCACATGTGCCATGTGTTATTCATCAATGGGGTTGTTCAGCCGACCCGAATGGGTCGAAATATTCAATTCTGACCCTACCCGATTGTGAATGGTTTGAGATTTTTTTCGAACCCGAATAGATGTTTGTTCAGAAATTTCAGCCCAAAATATTATAAATTTTTTTTTTTTTCGAACTGGTTTCGACCCGAAAATGGGTTCTCTCCTTTTCCTTTCAATTTAATTATGCCCAAGAAATTGGAAAAGCTTGGGAAGCAAAATGATGGAGAAGCAGATTGCAGAAAAAGAAATGGGGTTTTCATATAAAATAACCACACAACTTCAAAATAACAAAACTCATGCCATCCTCCTCCAAGAACAGACTCTTGGCCCTTGGGTATTGAGGTTAGAAAATCACAAGAAGGAAGAAAAAAAATTAGAAAGAAAAAGAGTATCATGTCAATTCCAATAGTGGACTCTTAAGTGTTAATGCTGTAGAGTACACCCTCACATCGATCTCGCTCGTGGATGTCAAACTAATCAACCTCCCTATGTAGGATTCGGCTGATGGAGTGCATGATCTGGAAGCACTATCGGCAGCCATAATCTTACAATTCCAATATTTTGTACGTCTTGATGAAATGCCTTGTGGCTCACATTAGAAACAACTCAATATATTCTGTACGATTTGATGAAATTCACTGTTAGACAAAGCTAAGCGCAAAAAAGACATTGTGATATATATATATATATATATATATATATAAAGAAAACAGAGAGAGGGAGAGAGAGAGAGTGTAAGCATCTAATTCGGCAGCTAGGGTTTAGATTGCAAGCAACAGAGAGAGAGTGCCGAAGAAACTCAAAAGGTTTTGTAATTTGTGTAAATAAGTGAGAGCAAGTATTATCGCGCAGCACAAACGATGCCGTTTACCAATTAATTTTCAATTAATTCGGAAAAACACCTAAATCGGCTATTACCCGATACTCAAATCAGATTTTTCGGAACACATTCGGGTACTTCCGAAGTCCGATCTTCTAAGTTCGGTTTAGTTAATACAGGTCGAAACTAATCGAAAATTTTGGACAGGGTCAATTAATGGGGATTATGTTATATCATCAATATTCATGTCAACCAATTAAAGACTGTCACGTACTAATATGGTATGTCAATCTTATATTGGCATACCTAATTGCAAATTTTTAAAATCTTATGTATCAATTTTATGAAAGTTAGAAACATCTAACTTTAAGCAATGTTTTGCAATTAGTCTAGTCTCAATCTGAAATTACGTTGAAAATGAAAAAGAAAAATCTCTAAACCACTTGAATTCCACCGACAAGACAGTTTAAAGATTTTGATGAATACCCGAATTTATTTTGATGGATGTGATATTCATTATCTATCATAAAGCACAACTATGTCATACCCAAAAAAAAAAAAAAAAAAAGAAGAGTTTTTTAATAATTATAATTTAATTTTTGTCAGTAAACATTAATGGTCATTGGTTCATGTAGGGAACTAGCAGCATTTTTGTCTATGAATTGGCAACGTCCCACATTTATGAAATTGCCTTCATTGGAATCATCTGATCCACTTTGAAGCTGGAGAAATTATTCAGTAATCTGAAAATTCATGTACAGTACGTTACTATACTGAATACTCCCATTAAATCATCTATATTCTAAAAATTCCTACTTAATTTTCATGGCAAAAACACAGTAAAAGAATTTCAACTACCTATGATGGATAGAAATCGAGGAAAAATTATAGATATGGGAATTAAGGTTGAGGGGAACACATGCACCAGGAGTGAAACGTTTACACTCAACAACAGAGATGACCAATATCATGTGCTAAAGATGATTCCATAATTAGCGTGCAGCTAGCCTATTTTGTGTAGTCACATTCATGTACCCAAACCCAATTAAAAAGAGATAATTTCCATCGCCAGACAAAAAGGACGATTAGATTGTCAACTCAAAACTGATGCTGCTCTGCTGATCTAAAATCTCTGTCTTTCATGCTCATACGAACCAGGGGGTTGATGGGTGCTGATTTGACTGATCCTTGTGTACTTTTGTGCAGCAGTATTAGGTCATCTCACATTAGTACTTGTACTTCTAAACATTAATTTCATTAATTAGAAGAATGCTGCAATAAACTAATTTTATAAAAATAATTTTATAAATTAATAAAATTTTTCATAATTTATTAAATTTATTTTATTATAAAAATAATTTTATAACTTAATAAATTATGTCAAATCATATGAATTTATAAAATTATTTTTATATAATTAATTTATAAATAAAATATTTTTCTTAAAAATATTGAAAGGTGAGTAATTAATTTTTAAATAAAGAATATTTTATACTAACAATTTAATATAATAATTAATAATTTAATTTTTTTAAATTTTTAAATAATAATAATATTAATAAAATAATATTTTATTTTATTTTTATTTAAAATTATTTTTTTTCATCTCACAGTCCAAACATACCTCTAAAGATAATCGTAACAAAGATTATGCCTATATCATTGTTTATATATTAAACGCAATTAGAAAATCATAAGCTGAAATAGGGTTGTCTTCACATCAGCAAGACAACAAGTTAGTTCTGCTACCGATCGAGAGACATATATGACGTTCTCAAAGATAAGCGATGTCTTAAATATTACTACCCAAGCCTATACAAAACCCCACTTTTCAGATGTTGAGAAGGAAAGTTATAATGAGCTGGACGGTAAGATAAAATGGTCCATCTATATATATACATGCATGCATGCGTCCTTAATTAGTCTGTCCTGCATGCGTGCATGGATCACTTCAGAGTGACGGACGTGTAGGCCGAGACACGCCGAGCTCTTCAGAATTATAGATTTCATTTACTATATCATATTTTTGAAAAACAAAAATTTCTTTTGCATATATTTTGTGATTGATTGCATCATTTTTTTTTTAATATAAAATAATTATTTTAATTAACGATCATATCAATAAATTGTACAAAAAATATAAAAAAATAGCTTTAGATAAGATAACTCTTTAAAAATAGCTCAAAATCTGTATTATTCTATCCAAAGTTAAAAGATCAATATTGTTTTCTGCCACGGCAATTGGGCATATATATTTTAATTAGAGTTATTTTATTATCAAGTTGGTATATAGAGTACATTATTCACTTCATTAAAATGATAATATTTAATTTATAAGATTTAAATTTTAAAATTTATTTTTTAAATTAAATTATAACATATAAACATTTTAATAGATACATTATCCATATCTACTTACAAATATAAATTTGCTTATATTTATGACATTTAAAGCCAATCGTCAATTAAGAAGCTCAATCTCTTTAGTATGCAGTCTAATTAATTAGTTCTAATTTTGCTCTCTAGGTTTAATGTTTTGAATTACTACCTAATAGCTATATATATATTTATATATAAGTCGAATTTGAGTAGTTCGGGATTGAGTCAAGTCACTCAAGTTCTGCATGTCGGATCAGCCTTCTCTTTTTCATTCTTCAAATTACAGACATTTTTCAATTGTGAAAAGCAAAGATGTCGGCTACATTCGTGTCGGTCCGTCGGATCCATCGACATTAATTGCATTTTGTCATTTGCTTCGTACGTCACTCATTTGCACACAATATCAAAAACAGATTTGATTATATATACTAACAGAACTGCTACGTACCGGTACAACCGGTGCGTGTAACCGACTGACTGTCACGTCAGCATCTATGAAAACAATTAAAGAAAAAAAAATTTGTGAAAAGTAAATCTATGAAAGAAGATAATTTATTGGACTATAAATATATGGGAAGAAGTGAAACTTTGAGAAGAAGATTTGAGAAAAGTTTTATATTTGAAACTTGAGTGAAAGCATTTTGCACAAATTGTATAGAGAATTTACACGGTAAGCATTTCAATCTCTCTCTCTCACATTGACCTTAAGGGCACTTCACTTTCCGCTCTTCAATAATTTCCTAGTGGGCTCTCTCTCTCTCACACAATACTTATTTTTCTGAATTTGAAAATTCATATTGCAGTGTTTTTGGCAGTATCAATGTTACATATCAAAGCGTAAATATCATTGGGGTTCATTAAAAATGGTGTTGAAGCCATGCTGAAACTCATATTGAAGGAAAGGACGTCGGTCGTTGTGTGTAGACTCGATTTCATCCGGTTTTAAGCAATCCGTATTTCTCATGTTTCACTGTATGAAAGTCCATTCGGTCTCCTTTAGCTCTGCTCTTATGGATATTTTTGGAGAGAGATGGAGATGGGTGACTTTTTTTTTTCTCCCATTCATTTCCTTTACGTTACTTGCTCCTATTTTCTTTCTCCTGCCTACTGCAATGTAAAATAAAACACAACATTTCATTTAATGAGGTGGAGATTCCCTATTGGTTGCACAGGCTGGTTGCAAGAAGCATTTTTCATATACTAAATGTTTAAATTTTCAGGATTCAAATAATATGGATTGCCTATTTAAAATAAGCCAGGTATTTCTAAACAAGCAAATTACAACAAAAATTGAAAAATAAAATGGAGCATGTATATATATACATATAAAGGAAAATGCAAGGTAGACCATCGATGGATGCTTTTTATTTTTTTACTTTTGTTTTTTTGTTTTCTTAAATATTAATAAAGGAACTGAATTGGTTTTCTTCCTTAAATATTAAGAAATATAATATTTAAGGAAAAACATAATGCACTAATCAATAGATTCTATCAGTAGACCTCTCTGTCTTTGTAGCACCTCCCATATATTATTAATAGGTGTGTAAAAATTAATCAGGAAATTGGACCAAACTAGCTCGAATTGATGGAACCGGTCTGGTTTTGGACCTATCCGGTCCGGTCCGTGATCCGTTCCCTTGGTTTCAAAACTGGCCGGTACCGGTCCGGTTCCGGTTCTATACTTTTTAGGACTAGACCAGACCGGTTCACTATATTATATATTTTAAATTAATTTTTTTAATATTATATATAATTTTTATATATAATATATATAATAATATAAATTATAATTATATATAGGATAATTTTATTATAATTTATAATATAAAATTTTAATTTTAAACATAAAAATTTATTTAATCATATACTTTAAACATAATATATATATTAATAACATTTTATGGCCTAATAAATTCTCAATATATTCTTTTTTATAAGTACATTAGTAAATTAGTAATACTAATATACATTAGTATATAATGTATATTAATTATAATTTACATTTTATGGCCTTATACTAATAGTCTAATACTATATTACTATTAGTAACATACTTTAAGTCTATATATAAATTACTATATAAATCACTATACTAAATAATTATACATGAAATAATGATATATTAATACTAATACTATTAGTATTAGTATACGTACTAATACTATCACTATCAATGATATAATTATAATAAATAAAAATCACTATAACAAATACTAATATATAGTTATTCCAATCACTATAACTAATACTAATATATATACTAATATTATTAAACTGGACAACCGAACTGGAACTGGTAAAACTGGAAGATACCAGTTTAGGAGGGTAACCAGTGCTTAATTGGTTTTCAAAAATGCAAAATCGGTGTATACCGGTTCGATCTCAACTTTTGTCTAAAACCGGACCGATTACACCCCAATATATATATATATAAAACTAGATCTTGAGTCCTCATTGATGGAGGCAGGACAAACTAGATTTGGCTTTGACTATGCTTTTGCATTAGTTAATGATAGACTGTCAAGATGGAGGTTTTTTTAGAGATTTGATCTTTTGGGTTTCCATTTTGGAGCATTTTCAATATTCTAAGATTCCTTGCATTCATACAAAGAAGTACTATCCATTTATGTCCCTCTAGAATAGGACTTCTCACACGAATACAATCCCAGACTGATTTAGTAGAAAAACTTTCACTCTCAGTTTTGGTCCAGATAAGCAAATCTTCTCCCTCTTTGCTTTTTGCAAGCACATTAAGGGCATTCTAAAAAAAAAAGTCTTTATTTTTATGTGGAAGGCTTGGCATGGTGCTCTAGCCATGGATGACAAAATTAGGCGGATTGGGATTCCTCTAGCTTCAAAATGTAATTGATGTAAGCAAGGGCAATATGAAGACCTTAATCATGTGTTATTTGAAGGGGAGATTGCAGCTGGGGTTTGGCAAAAATGTGGTTCTTTACTTGGTTTGCCGGTTGGAAGATCATGGTGAGAAACTTGTCTTAGTTGGTTTCGGAGAGCCTCTAATTCCTCACGAGTAGGTGTCATACTTGGTTTATTGCCTATTATTATTTCTTGGAGACTATGGGGCAGAAGGTGTGCTGCTCGAATGGAAAACAAAGTTGAGTCAATTTAGGCGGTATGGCTTTCTATCAAACATTGGGTAGGCGTGCTTGGCCAAGGTCTTGCTAAGTTTAAAAAATTTAACCATACCGATTCTTACATTCTTTGGAGCCTGAATGTTCATCCTATTCCTATTCAACAACAACCCATTCAATTCATGTCTTGGTCTAAGCCTTCGCATGGTAAAGTCAAGTTAAACATAGATGGGAGTTGCCTGGGTAACCCAGCGATTTCGGGAGCTGGAAGGGTGATTCGGGATATGCAGGGGTCTGTTTTGTTGGCAGTCTCTATGAATTTAGGCTATGGAAACAATACTCAAGCAGAATTACGGGCGTTATTGGAGGGAGAAGCTGTAAACAATTAAACTTCTGCTAGTTAGTGCAGAATGATTATAGTGTTGTGTTAGTATGCATCATTGTTCTATTTTTGCGTTGTTCTTGTTAGGCTTGTTTTTAGATGTTTCTTCATTTTTTTTTTATTACTATATAGGCCTGTTTAGTATTATTGTTAATCTAGGCTTGTTTAGTTTGTTTGTTTATTTGCTTGAGGTTCTCGTTGGGTTGTATTTGGAAGGTTTTTGATAATATGTCAGATACCTTGATTGTAACCACGGTATTCAACAGCCATAAGTGGGGTTTTTTAATAAACTTGGGATGGAACTGCTATATGTGTGGCTACCAGCTCTTCTATAAAAAAAAAAAAAAATACAAAGACCATATTATAAAGTTGTTTCAAAACTTTGTTGTAAGAAGAAATCTTTATAAATTAGAATAAATCAGATTTCCTCGATGAGAAAGGGTGACAGAAACACTCGATCAATTCTTTCATGCTATTTATAATTAAGCTCATTTATAAGATTAAAGGAAGAAAGTTATACCTAATGGTTTCCTAATCTCTAACGCGCACTTCCAAATTAACGGAATTTGATTATAATGGAAAAATCTTCTTGCAAGCGATTACACACACTAATATTAAATGTAAGACATTCGTTTAATAAAACAATACAAATTGAAGACGAAAATAATTTTCGTGAGACAGAAGGCCTTATTCTTCTCTAAAAAAAAATTTCTTTTATTTTTTTTTTGGCAATAAAAAAAGTTGTTTTAGTGTTGGTACACAATTTGGTGTGCCAAACCGCTTGTACCTACCAAGTCCCGATTATAATACATGATGATCAATCTGTTATACATTCTACTCATGTTAATTTATTTGCTAAACATAAACCAGTACTTATATATGGAAACTTTCAACATCGGTTACTACTATAAGAAAAATTCTTATTTTAACTATTTTTATTAAAAAAAAAAAGTATTATGTTCTCAAACCGATGTGTAGAATATATCTAGTAAAATACTTACATGGCATAATTTGATTTGAAAAATAAATTTTAAAATTTGAATTTTATAGATCAAATCTTACAATTTAAATTATATGGATGGTGTACTGCTCCATACACCAACTTGAGAATATAATAACTTTTTTTTATAACTGTAATGGACTCCAAAACAAGTGATTAAATATATTTACACATAATTACTGACTTATTGTAAATTCGACCAATTAAACTAAACCCTAAATCACAAGACAATCCAAATTAAATATGTATTCATGAGCATGATCAGAAGTGCTGCAATCAAAAAGAAATTTTATAAAAGTATATTTATAAATTGACAGTGATTTATGTGATACTTTATATCGTAAAACATTCCTAATCATTAAACATATATATATATATATATATATATATATATAGTGTCAAGTCACATGCACGTATGCATGTAGTACACGGTGAGCAATAAATCCAGTAGGTAATTGAAATGAATTCAATTAATTATTGATCACATTGTAACAAACAGTTGGAGACAGGAAAATCATAGGCCAGTATGATCTGGAAGTGCGTACCCCCATGCATGCATGATCGATTTTTTTTTTTTTTTTTAAATTTATAAAGAGGACGGAACCTTCAAGCTTTATTGACAAGCCCTCACTTATTAAAGAGGAATACCGTAGTTACAAGACATCACTATGAAAAATAAAAATTATTACCAATTAACCACAACTTTCAAATAAAAAAGCTAAAGAATACCCAAATAAGAGCATCTCAAATAAGGAAAAGACAAATTGTCAGTACGAACCAAACCTCTCAAAAATCTGAAGACATGTAACAGAGATCTCCAAACTCAGGTAGTGCCCTGAGCTATCAAATTTGCCAAATAATCCGAAGGAGCATTACCTTCATGAAAAATGTGATTAATGATAAAATTCTCACCTCTTAGTAAAGTAAGCTCATAACCTCATCCAAAAAATCATCAAGATACCAAACACTACATCTCTGTTGATGAACCCAATTTACAAACTAAAGAATTTGATTCCACGTCCACCTCCTGAAGCCCCAATGCATGGCAATATTGCAACCCAATCAATAAGTCTTTTAACTTAGCAAGGTTATTAGACCCATCCCCAAGATAACATGACAAAGCAAGCAACATATCCCCATGAACATCCCGAATTATTCCACCTGCCCCTAACCTCACAGGATTTCCAATATTGCAACTATCAATGTTCAACTTAACTCTCCCCTGCTTCGGTTTCACCAAAGATACCCAGTTAACCTTACTTGGTTTAATCGGCAGAATGGGAATAGGCAAATCCTTCAACCGATCTTCATCGAAAAACGACAGCTTGGAAACCTGAGGTAAATTTTGTTGCATCTTACCGAGCCATACCTGCACCGATCTCCATACCTCTTCAATAGAAAACATCATGCCTTCCATTCTTGCCTTGCACCTTCGTTGCAACAACTTCTAAGTAATGATACAAGGAAGTTTACCCAATATACTACCAACTTGGGAAGAACGGGAAGCACATCTGAACCACAACATAACCATCTCGTGCCATCTTCCATTTGGAACGTACGGGACTCTCATGGTTGTAGAAAAACATTTCCATACTGTCGATGCAATATCACCTGTAACAAGAACATGATTTAAATCCTCATAACTTCCTCCCTCACAACAGTCACATTTAGAAGTTATAGGAATCCCAACACTTCTCAATCTATCATCAACACTTAAACAATTGTGAAAAGCTTTCCACATAAGAATTGAAATCTTTTTCGGCAAAGATTCACAATCGGAGCATGCACTCTTCATAGAGAAATTTCCATCCTTCGTTTGGAGCCAAACTAAGATATCTTGACCTAATTTATGTGCACCCAAGAACTAGCAGATTTCATCCGCCTTCTCAAGGCCAACCAGCCTCTCCAACAAAATAACGTCCCACACGGTTGAGATCTTTAATTCACCCAACTTCAAATTCGGCTTATAAACCATATGAAGAGAATCAGCAAGGGGACCCCCCCTCCACCCAGTTATCCAACCAGAATAAAATATTCTCTTCCCTTACTTTCCATTTTGAACTTTCCAAAACAACCGGAATGCACTTCACCACCATCCTCCAAAACCAAGATCCCTTCTTAGCGTCAAGCAAGGAGACATGCTTATCTCCAATGTATTTCACACGGAAAAATTGAGTCCAGAGGTCATCACTAGTCATAATTTTCCAAGCAAATTTCATATGAATAGAAGACTGAACATCAACAAAGTCTCGAAGACCAACTCCACCCTCTTCAATTGGTTTGCACATATTCTTCCAAGCAATCCATTTCTTTTTTTCTTTTCCATCCTTATCACCCTAGAAAAAATACGTAGTAGCTGATTAATACTTTTCAACAACAATCGTGGCAACTGAGGGATAGACAAAAGATGAATGGGCATGCTTGCTAAAACATGTTTTAATAAAACCAGCTTACCACCAAAAGAGAGCCATTTTAATTTTACCCCTATTTTATCCCTCACCCAGTTAATAAAATGATCCAAATGACAATTGGTGAGCTTGCTAGTAACAATAGGAGCCCCTAAATAAGTGAACGGGAAACCACCCTCAACAAAGCCAGTGAGACGAAGTAGATCTCTCTTCCTCCCCGGAGAGAATTGCTTAGCAAAATAAACAGCAGTTTTCTCCTTACTTACCCTTTAACAGGACCATGCCTCATAAGTGTTAAGAACCTTCATCAAATTCCTTAACAAAATGCTTTCCACCATTAACAAAAATGACTAAATTATCAGCATAAAGAAGATGAGAAACAAGTGGCGTACCTCTTGGTTGGGAAATTTTTTTAATTTTTCCACACAAGAAATTCTTATTTAATAAACGAGAGAGAACTAAGGAGCAAGACGATCCACTAAGATCTTGGTACAAATTTTATAGAACACTAAGCATAAACTAATAGGACTAAACTTGTCAAATCGAGTCGGTTGAGGCATTTTAGGAATAAGAACCACAAAATAAGTGGTGTAAAATCTAGAAAGAGAAACCCCTCGGAAAAAACCCTTTACTGCTTCCACAACTTTCGTATGAACAATATCCCAACAAGTAGTACAATAAAAGCTCGAGCCAAACCCATCCGAACTTGGACTGCTTTCAATAGGTATGCTAAAAACTACTTATTTCACCTCTTCTTCCAAAGGCAAAGAACAAAGCCTCAAGTTATCCTTATCCGAAATAATAGCGTTAACCAAGTCCCCTAGTTTGGAAGCACCACCCGACTAGATTGCCCCAAGAAATCTATAAAATAATGGACGACACCATCATGAACCTCCTGAAGAGATTTTAAGACCAATTCGTTTGGCAGCTTCGTTTCCATAATCTAGGACTGCTTCCTTTTATTAAGTAAAACATGAAAATACTGACAATTCTAGTCTCCTTGCTTCCACCAGTGTACCTTAGCAAATTGAGCCAACCGAGCCTCCTCTCTTTGTAGCCAAGTATTACGTTCAATTTTTTAGACAATAAGATCCTGTTCCACATCTTCGATATATTGTTCTTGCAGGCGAGCTTCCAACTCTTCAATTCGACTTTCTAGTTCTTGAATATGTTGACCCATCCATCCAAAAACCAACTTATTCCGGGATTTCAACACCTGCTTAAGCCTTTTCAATTTTGCCAATAACTTCACGAGGAAATTTCTGAAATCTTCTTCCACCCAAGTATCACTCACACATCTACAAAAATTTGGATGATTCACCCACATTTGTTGGAAATGGAATGGGGAAGGACCATATGATGTCACATCATTCAAAAGTGAAATAACCATAGGTGCATGATTAGAAGTGGTACGTGGTAAATAACGCGTAGCAGAGTCCGAAAAAAGATCCAAACAATTTTGATCCATCAACGTACAATCTAAATGGGCCCTACAAGATAGACCATTATGACCATTACACCAAGAAAAACTCTTACCCAAATACTTCATCTCAATTAATCCACAAGAATGAATCTATGAATTGAAATCTTCCATAGCCACCAAGGGACGAGGCCTCCCTCCTTTTCTTTCCATATCATAAGAAATGATGTTGAAATCACCCGTAATAAACCAGGGACCCCCAGAGTTGCTCTCCCTTTGTAGTTCTGCCCATAAGGCACGACGCTGCTCATAATAACATTTAGCATATACAAAGGATGCCTTTCATTCTATCAAACTATCAAAAATAAGAGCTATAATATGCTGATAACCCAAACTTTTCACAATAACATTGACCTCGTTCATCCAAAAAAGCCACAACTTTCCTTCCGAGACTTCATTCGAAATACCATAATCAAAACCAAACGATCGTTTTATACCATCCATCGAATCTTCACGTAAAAATGGCTCAGCAATAACAAAAACTTTTGGTTTATACTTTCTCACAATTTTTCTCAACCTTCCTTTAGACGACCCCACCCCCTGACATTCTAATATAATATTGGACTAATCATAAATTTAGTTTAGAGGACCGGGTAACTACCCGTTCGCTGCTACAAACCCTCAAAATTGAATCCTAATCCTTTTTCTTCACATTTTTCGATACTTCAGAATTAGAGTATACATCCTTGCCATTATGCATTTTTTCCACCACTTTTTCATTATCAGGCAAACTAGCCAGATTTTCATCTACTTGTCTATACCTAGAGTCAATCTTGTCTCCACTAGAATCCCTAGGGTCCAAAATTGCAATCTCCCCCACCACATTCCTCTCACCTGAAATTTCATCTGAATGACCATTCACAATGCAGACCAATTCTTCTTGTACCAAAACATCATTAACAGAGCTGAGCAAAAATTTTCCTTCCTCTAAATTCACAACCCAAGTATCTGGTTTCTTAGCATTTTCATGATTTTTAGCACGAGACAATTCATCCTCCTGAAGACTTTCAACAAAATTCAACTCCTCCCCTACCAAATCATCAACCTGCGCTTCAACCTGAACCAAGACCTTTGAATCCGAAACTTTCTACACCAAACCTAGATCCTCTTTATTCTCATGATCCTCTGCTTTCGAGCCTGATCGATCAGACTCAGTCATGACTTTCTGCACCACCCTATATTCTTGTCTCACAATATGTTTCTCCTTATCTTTTCTTAATTGCCCCTTCTTACACATCGTAACATTATGGCCCTGTTGCTTACAATGGATGCAAAATGCTGGCAATGTTTCATACACTACCTCCTGCAAACGACTTGAAGAGCATGAAGGAGCACCAACCCAGAAAGACATTAGAGGAGGCTTCGCAGCATCCAACTCCAAACAAACCCTTGCCCCATCTATTCTTGTTGCGCATCTTGTAGAGTTATCACTTCTAATAAATTTGCCAATCTGGGCCATAAGAATACGCAAAATAGAGGAATGATAAAAATTCGGAACCAATCCAGGAAGGAAAATCCAAACTGGAACCACCAAAGGCTCTTCCTCTTCGTTAAAATCAGGAGACCAATGAAATGGTTTGTAAGCCACACCGTCGATATCACAAGCCTCCCTAGAGAAAGCTTTGTTGAAATCCTCCTTCGACATAAGCCGGACAAAAACATTATGCTGCTTTCTCATGGAGGAAACAACTACTACACCTGCCAACCTCCATTTGTTCTTGATAAATAAACGGATCGCATCCAAAGAAGGACGTTGTCTCAAAAACTTAAGCACCAATGAAAACCTAAAAAGCTCTGCAGATTTCTGAATTTCCTCCTTAGAGAAGAGAAAATACATTTCACCACGCATAACTTTTGGAGCCCTCAAAGACATCTGAACATCCGGAATCAGATGAGGAACAACATATACAAGATCTGCAAAAGAACATGGTCTAGCCGTCGACATGGGGCTACTAGGGCCCCCGCAGCTACCATGCAAAAAACATGTAAAACCCTAGCATGAAAAATTTGCTATCTACATCACTAGAGAAAAGCACGTGACTTCTATACATGATCAATTATCAAGTTACATTATCAGGAGTTTTATAGAGAAATTGTGTACTGTGATCAGTACTAGTTTTTTCAAAACAAGATTCGTTCTCAACTCTTATGACGTCCTCTCTGGACAATCTAAAAGCTAGCGAAGAATATCATTAAAAACTGGCATGCATGGAAGACAACCTGCATGCAAGTTTGTAACTATTAATCCATATGTACATGTGTTGTCCTTTATCATGAAAAGAAGTGGCGAGTGAGTTCAGAGTTCTTTAATTTGAAAAAAGGTGAGATCCATTATTAAAAAATTAATTTTTTTATGTGGATCTTGTATTTATTCACTTTTTTCAAATAGATTGAGTGGCACTTAAGCACTTAACGACTACAAATATCATTTCTCTTAATTTTATGATCTTTTAGTATTACTACAAAGCCCCAATTAAGTAATTATAAATATTAATGGTACAATAATATATATATATATATATATATATATATATATGGTGTTTAATGTTTTGGCTTTTTGTCTTATAAAGCTACATTTAATATATATATATATATCTATATAAAATATATAGAGTTCAAATTGTCCCAAACTTTTGATGAATAGTATTAATGCGATGCAGCTCTAATTTTTTAACCCTTTGGGAAAACTAAAGCCCCAAGTAATGGTAATTAAATGGAATTGAATGCTCTGGCTTTTCTCTTACAAATTAAAGCTACATGCATGCAGATAATATATGTTTGGACCACAGCCAGCTTTCAAATTCTCCCAACCCTTTTTTTTTTTTTTTGTAATAATTCATAAATGGTAATATTAATGGTACATATAAATTAGCTCTTCTGATTAGCATTCGCGTGAGTACGGGGGGGAAAAAATTAACTCTAGAGTTTTTGTATGCAGCTCAACAGGAAAATTACTTTCTGTTTTATTATTTTTGTTTATGAGTTTAAAAGATATATACTAGATCATCGAGTGCGCGCCTCGATCTGTAGATCAGAGGAAGAAATTTTGAAGATATGCATAAAGAAATATTTTTTCAATATTTAGTCCAGATTTTGAGTAAAATTTATATTTTTTAACTCAAATTAAACTTTGACCCCAAAAAGTTTCTAAAGGCCAAAAGATGTATATGTTACCAACAACATATATATATATATATATATATATATATATACACTACAACAGAATGTGTATTTTGTGACAGAGGAAACTGTCACAAAAAAATGGCAAACCGTCACTAAACATATTTGGTGACGGTTTGAAACCGTCACCATGACCGTCACGTAAAGTGCGTCACAGAAAACATTTGGTGACGGTTTACTGTTCAACCGTCACAAAAAATATTTTTAGTGACGGTTGGAAGTGTTCCGTTCGGTACAACGTTCGAACGTTCCTTTTTTGTGACGGTTATGAACTGTCACAGAAAATCACGTTCGGACGTACAATTAAACGTTCGGACGTTATACCCGACCCGATTGGCGTTCGAATGAGAGAAGTTGACGTTTGTTGTATATCGTTCGAACGTATCATATTTACGTTCGCATGTTAATGCGTCCGAACGTTAATTACAATAAACGTTCGAATATTTGTTCGAACGTAAACGTAAATGTTCAAACGTAGCGCGTTTAATGTTCGGACGTTATTTCGAATGTAAACGAAGGAGCGTCCGAATGCAAGTTCTTTGTTCGAACGTTAGTCGGTTTAACGTTCGAACGATTCAATTGTATTTACGTTCGAACGTTTGGTACAGTGTGAACCAACGTTCGAACGATTTTTATTTACATTCGAACGTACAGATCAGAAATACTAATTTCATAAAATTTAAAAACAAAATACCAATAGTATCATATTACATACCCAATTAAGAAGTAACAATGTCTTATAAAAGTACAAAATTAGATATTAAAACTAGTCAGAAATATTGATAAAATTTATTTCTTCTTTTTCCCTCGCCCACGGGGATTCTGTTGCAACGACATAACACGCTCCATTTGCACCATCATCTCTCGTTGCACTTGCTCTTGCACTTCACTGCGTATTCTTTCCTCCTGGTCTCTCTGTTGGTCCTGCAAACGCGTCTCTAAATGAGACTGTCGTTCTAAGAGAGACTCTAACTCTTGCTGTCTCGACCTCATATACTCATTCTCACGCCGTGCAGCTTCTAAATCTGCTGTAAGATTATTAATTTGTGAAGCCGATGAGGTTGAGGAGGATGAACATTTATGCTTGATAGATCGTCCCAAACCTCTTGCCATACTAGACTGCGGCCCGAGCACTTGGGTGAATATGTCTATGTCACCAGGAGAGGATTCCGCAGAAGTCGACTGCATCTCCAACATTTTGTTCTGCAATTTAAAAGGTAATGATCGTAAATAATTAGTAACGTATTAAAAGAAATAGAAATAAGAAATAAACTATTAAAATGTTCTATAAAAAATTTATTTAACAAAATTAACACTGCTTACATAATTATCTGCAGCGACAGGATCCATCCACTCACTATGCTCATTAGTGTGAGCAGCAGCATAGATATGAACGAGGGAAAAGTTTTCAGGATCATCACGTTTCTAACAAAGCGACAATATTAGCAATTTTAAAAAGATAATGTTAGTACTTATCAGAAAGAATATCAGGAAAATAAATAAATTCTATAATTTTTTAATTACCATTTTTTCAGCAAGACGGTGGAATGACCTTGAACCGGCACGATGGTGGACAGTCAGAACGGATCTATTCTGTGCATTTGTAGAACTCAAGTGCTACAAAATATATTAAAAATGTTAATTGTAATATGTATACATATAATGTATAAAACGAATATGAATGTAAATAATTTAAAGATATAAATGTAAAATACCTGATAATCTGGAGATGCGAAAAGATCACAACACTTTCTCCAATCATCTAACTTCATCTGCTGAAAAGGAGACTGCGCAGCCTCTTCCAACGTCTCAAACTTCTTGAAGTGGTCATGACATCGTCCTTTGTTTAAATTTTAGTCTAATTACTTAACCGTCACAAACTGTCCGACCTTGACAACTCTCAAGGCCGAAGAGACTATGACAGTCAAGCAATTAAATTGAAATTTCAACATTTCTTCAAGATTATATTCCCTCGTTGTGTACAAGATCATTATTCTTAAAGTATAATTTTAATTGTTATACTTAATTTCAAAGGTTATACTATAATTTTAATTATTATAATTCTTAAAGAGTTATTTTTATGCTTGTTATTACTTATATATTAATTATTATTATAAATATTTAATTATCGTACTTAAATTTCAAAGGTTATACAATAATTTTAATTATTATAATTCTTAAAGAGTTACTTTTATGCTTGTTATTACTTATATATTAATTATTATTATAAATATTTAATTATCATACTTAAATTTAAAGGTTATATAATAATTTTAATTATTATAATTCTTAAAGAGTTACTTTTATGCTTGTTATTACTTATATATTAATTATTATTATAAATATTTAATTATCATACTTAAATACTATTATCACAATATATCAAATCCATATCACAACATATAAAAGTGATAACTCACAATATATTCACAAAATAACATGCCACATGTATTAACATATTTCTAAACTTGAATAAGCAATAAACATGTATTAACAAAGCCTAATGACAATATATTTTTAATAATAAACACAATATTTCAAATTTATATCACAACATATTTAGAATAACTCACAAACTATTTACAAACTATACAAACAATAATCACAATATGATAAAAAGTAAGCATCAAATCACAACAACATATTGATAAAGTTTAGAAATATACCTAGCACTCACAATATCCTCTTACAAATCAAAATCTTCAAACTTCCCAAAACAAGCAATTCTTCAAAAAAATACAACACAAACTTATTAGAAATATTCTATAACAAAAACACATTCTATAAATATCATAAAATTTAAATAAATACAAGAAATAAAAATATTATCTTACCAAAACTCACCTCTCTCTCACTCTCTAACTAAACTCTCTCTCACTCTAACTCTCTCTCTCTCTCTCTCTAACTCTCTCTCTCTCTCTCTCTCTCGTCGAAATCTCTCTCTCTCTCTCTCTCTCTCTTTCTCTTTCTGTTGCGCGCACGGGAGAAAAGAAATAATGGGCATCCTCCCGTGCGCGTACTGATTAAGTTCTAAAATTATTAGTTTAAACGTTCGAACGTTAACTTTAAACGTCCGAACGTTAATTCTAAAATTATTCCCGCCCAGAACGTTCGGACGTTTAAAATACACGTTCGAACGTACCCTTCTTATGATATAACATGAAATCTAGCGGGAAAGTTCCCGCACTTTCCTCATATATGTTCGAATGTATCACAATTTCTCGTTCGAACGTTTGTAGATTTATAGATAAACGTTCGAACATACTACTTAAACGTCCGAACGTACATTTCATGAAAGTGTTACCATATTTGAGCGGGAAATCTCCCGCACTAATTTGACTAACGTTCGAACGTTGACGGATTTGATGTTCGAACGTATAGTATAAACGTCCTTACGTCTAAATAATCACACAGATATTAAACATCGAGCGGGAAAATTCCCGCCTCTTACTTTAACGTTCGAACGTTAACTTCAAACGTTCGAACGTAATATTCCTATTATACTTAACTTATAATATAATATATATACTACATTGTATAGTATTTTGTGCATAATATAATTTATATATTATGCACAAAATATGTGTTTTTCTAAATTACTTATATTTATACTAGTTAAATAATATATTTATACTATAATATTAAGACTAAATTTACTAATAATAGTTTAGTATATGACTATATGTAAATATCATACTACTAAAAATTTACAATATTACTACCATGTTGTTCTAAATTACTAATGTATAAATATAATAGCATGTAATACTAATGTATATATAATATACTATAAACACTAAGATGCATAATAACATCAACATGTAATATTGTAATACATATACTAATGGATAAACACTAATCTATAAATTTATAATAACATATAATACTAATGTATAATAACTAAAGTATTATTCATATCAATTTTATATAACAATATCTTGTATTAATTATATTTTTTGACCTAATAAATTCTCAACATATTCATTTTGATAAATATATTAGTAATTCTAATATACATTAGTATAATAATTAGATTTATGGCCTAATACTAATACTATTAGTAAACCACTTTAAGCCTATATATAAATTACTATATAAAGCACTATAGTATTAATTACTAATACTATATTACTATGTGATACTATTAACTATAGTGATATATTAGTATTAGACATTAGTATACTAATACTATCAGTGATATAGCTAGTGTAATATAATAATATTTATACTAATACTATTATATAGTTATACTAAATTAAAATCACTATAGCAAATATTAATATATAGTTATGCTAATCGCTATAACTAATACTAATACTAATATAGACTACAGTTATAACTTATAGTATTATAACTTATACTAATATATTATATAGTTATACTAAATCACTATAACTAATACTAATATAGTTATACTAATCACTATAATAGTGATATAGTATTAATATCACTATTAGTATAATACTATAATATATAGTATTAATAATAACTAATACTAATATAATTATTAGTATAACTAATATTTATATAATATATATATCAAGTATAAGAGATTAGAGATTTAATATATATATATATATATATCAAGTATATTAGTTTATTATTAATATTTCGGTGCTTTTTTTTTAATATTCATATATAATAATATATATCATTCATTTTTTTTATAAATTTTCATATATATATAATATATAAAATAGATTTATATTAGTTAGTATACTACTATACAATACGGCGTCGTTTCTATTGCAATAGGACTTTCTTTTTAATTTTTGAATGCATGTTATTATGTTACTTGTTTTATTTAGTTGTATTTCTTGTTATAATCAAAAGTTTAATTAATTCCCACAGGTAATGTTGAGAAAATTGAAATTTAAAAGCTCACAAATTTTTTTTTAAAAAAAAAGTGGGTCAAATATGAAGTTAAAAAAGATAAAAAAAAATAATAAAAAAATCCGACTCCGCTCCGACTCCGCTCCGACAAGTCGGAGTCGGAGTCGGAGCGGATTTTATATATTGCTAAACTTTATAAATATAAGAAGCACTCACAAAAAAACCAATAATCTAATTGTCAATAATATTATATAACATCCTAATATATAACTTAAACATTTATAATATAATATATTATATTGACAAACGTTCGAACGTAATAATAAGTACGTTCGAACGTTCTATGTATATAAGGCCAAAACCGAACGTCGAAACGCATTTCCCTGCCCGTATCCATCGTCTTCTCCGTTATTTGCCGCCACGCCGCCGTCACCGCCGCCGTCAACTCCGCCACAACCGTCACTAAAAGGTAGGCATTCATCTTTTATGCAAATAACATGTATTTTATTGAGATTTAGATTGACATTTGGATTGAGTTTGGTTTAAAACCGGATAAATATTACCGGATTTTCAACTTCATTTTCCGGCCACCACGACCAGTCATTGGCCGAATAGTCACCGTAGAAATGTTTCTTGAAGTGTATACTTCATTTACATGGTGACATTTCGGCATTTAGACCCTTGTAGAGAAATTTTCGAGATTTCAATAATGGCTGAGTCGACTCAGCCATTCTGCGTCGAAACGTTCGAACGTTTCACCAAGACATTCGAACGTACGACGTTTAAATTACCGAGCCGTTACGGCTTCCACGTTCGAACGTTAATCGTCTTACATTCGGACGTGAATATTATTAAACGACATACGTTCGAACGTTAATATTTACTTTCGCACGTAAATCACATACGGTCGGACGTTTAATTATAACATCCGAACGTAGTGATTTTCTACATTATTCATGCTTCGACGTTCGGACGTTCATATTTACGTTCACACGTAAAACAAATACGTTCGAACTTAAATTCGAACGTATTTGTTTACTGCTTATGTTCGAACGTACATCTGTACATTCGAACGTATTTGTTTTACGTTTGAACGTAAATTTATTTACATTATTTTACGTGCGAACGTATAAGTTAACGTCCGAACGTTTTTATCTTTAACGTTCGAACGTTAAAGATAGAACGTTCGAACGTTAATCCAGAGCATCTTAAAATTAATACAAAAAAATGCATTATTCTAAATAATTTTTTTTCCTTTTCTATTTTCAGGATATGGCTCTTCCACTGCATACACGAAAACGAGGGAGGGAAGGAGCCACGTCGGACACTGCCCGTATCGGAGCTCGTACTGTTATGGTAGAGAGAGAGGTCTTAATTAATGAGTTCGACGAACTCTGTTGGCAGCAGACGAACCTAAGAGATGTTTTCCTCAGTAGAGGCTGGGGAAATATCTGCACATTGAGGGGGAAGGTATACCCCTCAATGGTTCAAGAATTCTATATGGGGATGTGTGACATGCCTCCGGATGCATCCTCTCACACCGTGACTGTACGCGGTGTTTCCATTGAGGTATCGGCAGATGTCATCGGCGAGCACATCGGGATTCATCGAGGTGCTCAGACATTTACACACTCAACACCCCGTGAGGATGTAGGCACTTCTGCATCATCTACTGGCCGGGGATGTGAGCCAGCATCAGCCGATGATGCAGGCCAGTCAGAGGCTGAGGATACTGGCGTCGAGGCTCGGGATGATGACCGAGACGAGGATTTCTACATCCTCACCGGGAGGGATCGCATGCAGATCGAGCGGAAGAACGCCTTCAACCAGAACCATCTGCTGCATTTCTTCCGCATGTTGCACCTTATTGTTGCAACAAATGTTGATCCTGTGGCTCATAAAACCACATTTAGTCGGCTTCGGGCACAATTTTTGATACGAGTGGCACGTGGAGATCCTATAGATTTGCCACTGCACATTTTTGAGAGGATCCGTTACGAGGCGAGCATCGTCTCCACGGATAATCTCCCATATGGTGTCCTCATCAGCCGACTATTACTTGCACGGGGAGTGCCGACCCAGCCAGAGGAGCGGGTCAAAGATCAGATGAGCCCCCTCGACATGACCACGCATCGGCGTAGCATTGGACAGGCGAGGGGACGTCAGCCACCCCCTGTAGAGGATCTAGTTCCTCCGACGCAGCCTGAGCCAGGTCATGTCGGGAGTAGTAGTCAGCATACGCCGAGTACATCTGCAGGAGATGTGCGGCCTGCTTGGGTTGATGCGGTCATCTCACAGCTGACTGCGCATATTGATCATAAGATCGATCGATCGCTCGAGGCTATATCGGCGTCTGTTGCCGAACTCACCCATCGTGTAACTATCCTCAACGACAAGGTTGATACCTTGACTGAGGAAGTACGGAGTTCGACTTTTGCGGATAACGTTATCATCTGACTGTTGTTTACTACGTTCTATCAATTTTTGTATTTTATTTTTAATATTTGTAACGAAAAATATTATGGAATATTTTTATCGTTTTTTCATTTCAATTTTTAATCTTCTTTGATGTTATAGTTTTCAACTTTAATACTAAATCACTGCATTTCAAATATATATAAATCAATAATATATATTTATATATTACAAAGTGTGTATATATAAATATATACAATTCAATTTTTTAGACTTGTTCACAAATTATGCACAATAAAAATACATAATTTTTAAATTAAAGTCATTTAATTTAAATTTACAATGAACGTTCGAACGTTAGTAATTAACGTTCGCATGTTGGCGGAAAACATTTTACGTTCGAACGTAAAATTAATAACATTCGAACGGTTGCGCCAAAACATTTTACGTTCCAACGTAAACAGACATAACGTTCGAACGTATATGTGACGTTCGAACGCATATTTCCCATACGTTCGAATGTAAAAAAATCTCATTCTATCTTTAGTGACAGTTTCCAAAAACTGTCACAGAAAATACCTTTTAGTGACGGTCTAGGGACTGTCACAATTTCCCAACCGTCACTAAAAAGCAATTGTGTTGTAGTGATATATATATGATCTTTTTGATCTATTATCTCTTAGGGCTAGTTTGGATAGTAGAGTATTATCAGAATACTCAACTATTATTCATTATTTAATTATTATTTTTACCTACTTTTCACTACTAGTATTCACTACTATTCAATATTCTATAATTAGTTTTTCATTACGATTTACAGAATATCTAATATCACCTTACTACTCAAATGCAACCTTAGTCCTTCAACCCTTTCTAATTTCTCTTTTTCAAAATCATAATTTGAAATAGAAATTTAACATTTAATTCGTGTTGCAGGACAGTGAGAATCATGATTTATAATTGTAATTTGTTACTATCATGAGACGCATCATGCAGTATGGTCGAATTTACATTCACTACAAGAAAATAGCTCTATTGCGGCGATTTTTGGTCTGTGGAATTAATATCGCCGCAATAAGTTACTAGTCACGGCGATTTATTGGTCGACGTGGCTTCCAACCCGCGACTTTCTTTTTTGTTCTTTTGCGGCGATGTTAACCTTATTTTCAGTGAAAATTTTCGCCGCAAATTTTATATTTTTTTTTGCAGCGATTTTAAAGAAAATTACGGCGAGGTAAACCGCCGTAAAATGTCAAAATCTTGTGCCGACGCACAAGTTCGCTACAAATTTCCAATTAATGTAAACGCGCCAAAACCTCCACAGAGAATCAGATTTCCCCCCAAATCCTGAGTTCCCCTCAAATCCCGATTTCTTTCGTCCCCATTTTTGCCTACCAGTAAGACACGCCCCTGTTTCCACCCCGCGATTTAGGAGCTGAAAATTCCATATCGTTGCATTGTTCGCCCGTTTCTTGGTTCTCCTTTCGCGGAATCCAGTCCCCCCATTCCAGACTTGAAGCGAAACAAAGTGAGTGCCTCCCCGTCGACCACGTTGAGAGATTGTTTTGGGAAGACCAATATCGGCGGCGATTATCGTCCATCGACACGGTGGGGACTTCCTTTCATGCGTCGAAGGTATCTGTGGTTCCCTTTAAGAAATAGCTCTCCCCCTTCATCCTCGCATGAGTTGCTTATTGCAATAATTATGCATTTTGGTGGGTACTGATTAAGAGTGTGTCTAAATTCACTGCAGATGTTATTGGCGTGTAAGCATCCTTGTTTCTGAGTGTACCTTTTTTTTCTTTTTTTTGTTGATCTGTAGCCTCTCGATGTTTCTGCTTCGTTTGGTTTATTCATGGCCCTTCGCTGGTGCATTGTTTGTGTTTGTCTCCTTCGACTGTCTTTGAAGTTCCAAACTGTCACCCATTCAAAATTAGTGAAAATGATGGGTAAATGAAGTTATAAACTGTGGTTGAAGTTCGAAGGTTTGGTTCATTTAAAGGAAAGGAAATGTCTGAGTGTCAGTTAGCTTGATAGGTGCAGCATGTGTGATGCTAGGAAGAGAAAGGCTAGTAGGAGAGATTATTAGTTTAGGTTGAGATGGAGGATGCCATGGATAGGAAAAAAAAAATGGTGTGAACCTTCTTGGAATACCAAGTTAAAAGGCAATTGTTTTGGCTGTTTGCATTGATTAGAATAAATGGTGTGAACCTGCTTGGAAGCTTTGGACAGTTGCCTTGCTACTTTGAACTTTTATTAGTTTAGTCGCCAAATATGGAACAAAATTCAATCTTCTCTTGTGAGATTAAGCTGGACATAATGCTTTCTATCATTAATTTTGTTGTTACTGAAAAAAGAAGCATGCCGACTGTTTTTTTTATTGTTGGGGTGTATCCACAATATCACTCAATGCAACTGACCTAAATCCAAGTCTAAAGGGTGCGATGTTGAATGATATAAATATGTTGAGTGTGTCTTCTCTAACACCAATTGATTTTCGGTAGATTTGCAGCTTATGATCAGAAAAGTAGTATTAAGGCCAGAGATCATAAATTCGAGTCACTTGAGTATGTCTTTCCTGATACCCAAAGAAGAATGGTAGATTAGTAACTCATGGTCCGACAGTTATTAGATGAACTGCTTTATCTATCCTTTTTGTCTGTATGGATGAATATGGATAGGCATGAGGGAGACATCATAACACAGCTAGAGGAGAGGAGAGGATAGGGTAATATCTAAACTGGATAGTGGCAGGAGAAGTTGGCATTTGCAAGGGTGGCCAAAACTGTTGGGGGGTATCTGGTTGCAGCAATTTGGCCCAGTAGAGTTTTTTAGAATTCCCTTGTGAGGATTTTATGAACTAGCATGTCCCTTTTAGCAAATCCTGATAAAGATCTGCTCTAGCCTGCTTTAGTGCTTATTTTTCCTCTAGTTCACACAATTATCCATTTCAACTCAACATCTTATTACTAATTAAGATGAAGAACAAAATTCCAAGCCCCTACTAGCTCAGTAGTGTAGCTCCAAGGATAGGGTGGGATTGTGATGTAATGGTCCTCTGGAAGAATTTTTTTTTTTTTGGAAGTTTGAAGCCCAGTTTCTATCTCCTAAATAGCATTCTACATGGGATGTTGGCAATCATAGGCCTTCACAATTTTCAAACTCAGAAAATATCAATTGTATTACTGCTATATATATATACCAAAATAAGAGAAATAATAGAATTTTCCTGGATCAAGAATGAACGATGGAAGATCTAAAGAAATTCTTAATTAACACTCTTTCACTTTGCACTGTTCCATAAATTTTATTGGAAACAATTTGCATGACAATTGGTATCTTTCTCATCTTCCATATAGATGTCTCTCTCGTATATTCGTTGTGTGCTTTAGTTGTCTTTTGCGCTTATCAATAAAGTTTTATCACTTATAAAAAAAAAAATACCCAAATGACTATGGAAAACTATCATTGGAGCTTTTTGAGCTTACTTATGCTTGGTTCTCTCATAATACATCAATAGGTGATTTTACACCTGCAATTGAAAAACCATCCAACCAATGTGAAACTCACAATCCAAGTTATATTTGATTTATAACTTGGATTCTGAGTTTCCACTAGGAATATGATTGCCATCAAGAATCCTACATGTAGATCTTTCACACATTAGGTTGGATTTTTGGTTTTATCCCCAAGGTGTTAGTTGTAACTGCAGTTTTTCGACACTGCAGGCGAGAATTTTCTAATAAATTTATGGGATACCATAATCTTTAGACTAATTCAGAAGGTATCTGTAAGAAAAATTGCATCACCCCCAGTGTGTAATCTTGATAGTGGTATGCCTATACAATAATATTGTATTGTGGCTTTGAGTGATTTTATAAACATCTCATACAGTTTCCTGCCTGCCATGAGCAGAAGCGCACATGGATAACAGTAATATATGATTCCATTTAGCCTGACAGTTTACAGTTAAAAATTTATGTATCAAGTTAGGAGTTTCAAGATTTCATAAGTTGGTGCCACCAGTGTGAAAGCTCTTTGAGTCCAACTGCATTGCATTTCTAGTGACAAAAGAAGCAGAGACATCTGATAGGAACCCTGCCTGTTAACCTGATCTTCTCCGCCTTTTCTCTCACCCCATTCTTTTCATTTCTCCTTTTCTCTTCCACCTCTCCTCTTGCTACTCCTGCTATCTGATTTATCCTTTCTATCTTGCTTTGGTAGTGATGTAGGTTTGAAGCCCTTTTCTGCTCTGATTCACCCTTCAATTTCAACAGTACGAGAGTCAAGAATCCAATATCTTGACTTGTGAACCATTCAAAAATTTAGCTAGCCAACATCATAAGTTGAGGCAAAACCCTTCTCTTTTCCATCTTAAGTTTGGCCTGCATCTCTTCTGACCATGATCCCAAGCAAGTATTCTGGAATTCTTTTTCGCATACCTGAAATAATTTGCGCTAACCATAATTTATCACTGCAGAAGTTTAAGCACATTGTGGACTATGCATGCAAAGGCTCTATGGCTTTAGGATTTGAAAATGATAGCGATTTTCAGCTTGTAATGTGGATTTCAAAAAACCAAACCATCACCCCTGGTGATTTTCAGCTTTTGGAACAAGTGATGATTTAAACATGTTAAATCATCGCTTGGCCCAAAAACTTAAGCTGATAGGAAATGTGAATTTAGTCATATGAATCATACTATCGAAGACTAGCTCTCACATGCAAGACCAGAAAGCATGCGGATCCAGCTATTAAGAAAGGAATTTGATATTTTAATTGGGAGGTGGAGTAAAGTTGGAAAATTGCTGCTCAAGCACTATGTTAAATCACCACTTGTTCTAAAAATTTCAGAATACTAGAACAATATGTTATTCATTTGAATTATATTCTCTAATAAAACATTTACCGCTTCCTAATCTTTCCCATCTTAGCTCTCTCCCAAGCATCTGCTTTGGTTCTCACAAAATCCTCTCGTGATGAGCTTTCCGACTGGGGCTGGTATCCATCAGCTGAGGATGTTGGTCTCAAGGAGGATGTATGACTTGGAAGCCTAGTTGGGAAAGCCCTCTCCAGTGCCTCCTTCTGCTCCATTGAGTTATTTATCAAAAGTTTATCTGTTGCTTAGAGGTTTAATTCTTTGACAACATTTATCATGAAAAATGTTTTGAAAACAGTAAAATTTGTCTTCCATTCTAATGAGTAGAGAAACTCCTAGTTGCTCTACCAGAACTTGGCTGGCCAATTGTGAGCTTAGTTCTTGAGGGTTCAAGGTCCTCTCTCATCTTCATCTGAGTTGCAAAATCAGCTTCTTCAACTGAATGAATGGCAACAGCAGCTCCAAACTCAATGTCTTTTTATTCGTAGTCCTCATTCACATGGCCTGGTCAATGGCTCTAGAACCAGCCCTGTGCCCTGTTATCTGGAAAAGCGGCTAGTCAATCAACTTTCTTTTTTTTTTGTCTTACTCATCTAGCATTTTCTTTTGTCTGTGATTCATTGATTGACCCCCGAAAAGAAAAACCAGAATTTGCTTTAGCCAAAGTAATTGACAGAAACCTTAATGGATCTTGACCAGAAAATGCTAGAAGAGTGTCAGATAGCAGCATAAGTTTTTCTTCTTATAATCCTCTGTGCTCCATATTTGTGGAGGAAAGTTATGCAAAATGTGCGGATTTACGTGTATTTTGAATCTTTGATGCTGAGAAAAACAAAAACAAAACAAGAAACTAGTACCTTCATCAAAGGTACTATCCCAAGTGCCATGGATCTCTTCCTGCTTCTCTATTTCTGGGCTTGAAAATCTCAGTCTAACAAAAATTAAAGAGGTCAGTAGAAAATTCTCTAACAAAGATTGGAATTATGGGAGATCAGTAGGCAACAGATCTCCCATATTATCCCAAGTATTTATCAATGAATTCTAACTTTGATGTCTTCTTTCCGGGAGGATGCTGTACTCGTTTACAAGATGAATAAATTGATTTGTTGGTTCTGAATAATTTCTCTAAGTACAAAACAAAACTTGAATCAAGACTTTCCAAGAAATTACAGATTTTTAGTTGGGTTAGAGGTACCTCTTTTGCTTAACCAAAATGTCCACTGTCCAAAAGCTCTGTTGCTTATTTCCTCAATTATTCAATGGGGGAGAGAGTAGTATATGTTTGTAAAGAAGACCAGAAACATGGATTGGTGTCAATGCTTGAACAAGAGAAGGGGGAAAAGCAAGGCAAAATTTGCTTTGCATTCAAGTACACAGGGAAGCAAAGAATTTTCTTGCTCCTTATGCATATGCAGCATGCAGTTTAGTTCATATTGCAAGTTGTTTCCATTTTCAAACTCTTTCTTGCTCCCTCTTTGTTGAAAGTGGCTTTGGACAAGAGTTCTTATTCTTACATAGTTTGTAAGTTTTTTGAGAAATGCTTGCTGTCCAAAGAAATTCTAACAAAATAAACTTACAAACTATGTATTTAGTTGTGTAAAGTATATTTGATGCTTTATACTAAACTACGTTAGTTTGTAACTCGACTTTTATGAAATTTCTGTACTTTTTTATGTTAGCTGATACGACAAGCTTGAAATATCAGTAGGAAAAATTATTTATTCAAAAATGCACTTTCTCAAATTCTTTACCCGTCCTCCATATAGCTAAATCTTAGTTATCCGATTAACTAACATGTATATTTCAACCTTTTTAGATGGACAAAAGCTGGATGAACTTGACCGATAGACTTCGTTCGCCTGCATACGCCGATGGGGTTAACACTTTCCTCACCCTAGCACGAAACCATTCTCAGGGTAGTGAGCGCATTCGGTGTCCATGTCGTTCATGCTGTAATAATCTCTTCTTGCCTATACGAATTGTGGAGACTCACTTGTTCATTAAAGGGATCAATCCAAATTATACCCAGTGGGTATTTCATGGGGAGGAGGAAACAGGAAGTTTCAATGAAGACGGTGACGATAGTGTTGCTGATTACGCCGATGAGTACATTGATGACATGGACCATATGTTAGATGACATCCGGGCAAGCACATTCGTCGATGTTCCCCAAGATCACAATAATCCATCGCCAACTCGTGGATCAATACCAGATCCCTCCCCAAGTTCATCTTTCGACCAGCTACTAGAGGATGCCCGGCATCCACTTTTTGCTGGTTGTACAAAATTCTCAAAACTATCATTTATTGTAAAGTTGTTACACATTAAGACACTCGGTGGGTGGTCAATAAAGTCGTTTGATATGCTACTTAACCTGTTGCGGTCTACCTT